>NW_026511923.1:0-22500 GCF_027579735.1 Bombina bombina | reverse complement strand
AAATATTCATTTAAAATTAATTAATAAGACTATTCTAGGATTCCTGTGAGGCAAAAAGAAGGCAAAGATTGCATTATTTAGATTATCTCAAAGAAAAGAGTTTATAGGTTTTAACTTGCCAAATATTCAAAGATATAATTGGGTATGCTTGGCAAAATTCATTCCAGACTGGCTAACAGAGAGTAAGCACTTTGTTGTACATGAGCTTGAATCTAGTATTTTGAAGGGGATTGAAATAAATGCATTGATCCATGTAAAGCCAACAAAGCTCCCCGGACAGATAAAAAAAATGATTACATTTAAAAACCCTATTTTGGCCTGGAAAAAAATGTGTAAAGTGTTAGGAATTAAGTATGGGTTTTCACCTTTTTTATCCATTACAGGCAACCCTGAATTTATTGGAGGTATAGGCCTCTATTTATTAAAGGTCTTGCGGAGAGCAATACGCTCTCCGCATTTAACATTGCACCAGCAGCTCACAAGAGCTGCTGGTGCAATGCCGCCCCCTGCTGACTCGCGGCCAATCGGCCGCCAGCAGGGAGGTGTCAATCAACCCGATCATACTCGATCGGGTTGATTTCCGGCGATTTCTGTCCGCCTGCTCAGAGCAGGCGGACAGGGTTATGGAGCAGCGGTCTTTAGACCGCTGCTTCATAACTTGTGTTTCTGGCGAGTCTGAAGACTCGCCAGAAACACGGCCCTTCAAGCTCCATACGGAGCTTAATAAATATGGGCCCTAGAATCTAAAGTCTTCCATAAATGGAAGGAGAAGGGGTTGGAATCAGTAATACAGGTAACAGACTTGGCACAGGGCATAGTGAAATCATTTGAGTCAATCAGGCAGGAATTTCATATCCTGCATAAAGATTTTTTTGCGTACCTGCAAATCAGGCATTATATTGAATCATTTAAGATAGTATTTCAAGCTGTAATAAAATTATTGGGATCACATAAGCCTGGTATAGCTTTGCTTCAAGAGATTCATCTAAAAAGCCATGAAATTGACAAACTCAAATCTAGATGGGTGGGGGAGGTGGTCGCTGCTCCGTCACAGGCTAGGAAGAAAGGAGTGGCAATATTGATTAACAAAAATTTAAAATATAAAATAAATAAGAGCCAAATTGATCCAGAGGCCCGTTATCAAATTCTTGACATTGAAATAGAGAAGAGCTCTTTTATTCTCTGTAACATTTATGGCCCCAACCAACCTGATGTTAGGTTTTGGGAGGACTTAGCATCAGAATTAGTAGTATATAGCGGACGCAATCTGGTGATTGGAGGGGATTTCAATTTAACAGCGTACCCCAATTTAGACAGACTAAGTAGATCTAAAAGTACTATGCGAGTTAAGAAATCACGAACACTACAAAAATTCTGTCATAAAGTAGGTGTATATGACATCTGGAGAAGCCTGAACCCAGATGTTAAAGCTTTTACATGTCTATCCAAAGGACATCAAGCATTGTCGCGCATAGACATGTTTTTAATTTCTGAAAACTTAAGTGGCAAGGAGGTAAAGGCCGATATTAAAGATATAGTTCTTTCTGACCACGCAGTGATAGCTTTAGAACTTAATTCTAAATCTCTCACACCCAGACCGAATAACAATTTTTTCTTTCCCAACCATTTACATAGTAACCTTCATTTCCAAAACTGGTTAGCTAACAAATGGAGGGAATTTGAGAGTTATAACCATGACTATAAGGACAAGCCAGAAATACTCTGGGAGACTGGAAAAGCTGTGTTACGTGGGGAGATCAAGGCTTACATGTGTGCCCTTAAAAAGAAAATTTTACAGAAAGAAATCCAACTCTCTAATAGTGTGAGGAACGCATACAACGCGTTCATAGCTGTTCCCTCCAAAAAGCTTGGAGAAAAATATACAAATTTAAAAACACAAAGGGATATCTTTCTTAAACAACAAATGATATCTGAAGACATTAGAAAGAAATCACTTTATGGTGGCTACTCAGGGAAAGCAGCAAAATATCTCGTTAAAATCACTAAAAAGAGATCTTCTAACTATATCACCGCAATTAGATCTGGGAAAAACAGATTTACCTCCAACCACGACATTCAACATACGTTTACAGACTTCTTTAAAAATCTTTATAAAGCTGAACCTCCCAATATAGAATCAAAAGAGAGGTTCTGGGATAATGTTAAGATACCTAAATTGCCACAGGAGATAATTAATCAACTTAATGCTCCGATCTCTACACAAGAAATTCTTACTGGTATTACAACTGCCAAACTTAATAAAGCCCCCGGCCCCGACTCGCTCCCTGCCGAATTCTATAAGATCCTTACAGATCAAATAGCTCCTATCTTACATAAGCTATTTAATTCTTATTATTCCGCAGATATCCCATGTTCCCAGTATTTTGCGACATCTAATATAACTTTAGTTCTTAAAAAAGAAAAAGATCCTGAAACTCCTTCTTCATATCGACCTATTTCTCTATTAAATTTTGATTATAAACTTCTTACGTCCATAATTGCAAAAAGATTGGCCCCCCATTTAAATAATATTATACATGATAATCAGGCTGGTTTCATGATGGGGAGAAGCCCGACAAAAAATATTCGTAAGGTTATGCTGGTTCTGGACTACCTGCGGAATAATAAGAAAGTATTAAAAAAAGAAGATGCTGCTATCCTAACAGTTGACGCCGAAAAGGCTTTCGACTATATCTGTTGGGACCATCTCTTTGCGGCCCTGGAAAAGTTTGGCTTTTTCGGAAACTTCATAAATGTGATCAAGGCTATTTATAACAGTCCATCCTCAGCAATCTTTATCAATGGTACTATTACGGATCGTTTTATGTTACAGAGAGGTACTAGGCAGGGATGCCCCCTTTCGCCTATCCTCTTCAATATATCATTAGAACCACTGGTGATTTTCCTTAGGCAACAGTTAGAAGGTATCCAGATTGGTAATCAAAAATATGTTCTTGCCCTGTATGCGGACGATTTACTCCTTTTCCTATCTGGGCTAAAAGAAAGCCTTCCTAAGCTATTAGAGTCAGTGCAAATATTTGCGTCATTCTCTGGCTACAAAATTAATCTCCAAAAATCCGAACTACTATGGATACACAGAACTGCCTGCCATGCACTAGATCACCCATTTAGAGAAGTCACTCAAATAAAATATTTAGGAATAACATTGTCAAAATCTTCTCACGAATGGTATGAGTTGAATTATGTTAAATTTTTCAATTATTGTAAGCTGAAATTGAATGACTGGGCCTTGCTTCCTATTTCTCTTTCAGCACGGATAATGCTTATTAAAATCATACTTTTACCTAAGTTAATATACCTTCTCCAAAATATACCCTTACTTTTACATAAGGCAGACATAAAATTATTTAACCGAACATCCAACGAATTCCTCTGGAAAGGGAAAAGACCTCGAATTGCTTTAAGTGCACTATCATTTTCTAAAGAATCGGCGGGCCTTGCTTTCCCGAATATTACCCACTATAATATTGCTTCAATTGCAAAACTGGCGGCTGATTGGATCTCAGAGAAGGAATTTTTTACTGTTTTTGCTGGGGAGGCAAACCTTGTCCACCCATTTAACTTAAAAGCTCTTCTACATTGTCCAATTCCACA
This sequence comes from Bombina bombina, assembly GCF_027579735.1. NCBI lineage: Eukaryota > Metazoa > Chordata > Amphibia > Anura > Bombinatoridae > Bombina > Bombina bombina. The sequence continues at coordinate 18,885 of NW_026511923.1, read as the reverse complement.
ACTGCCTCCGCGAATTGCTAAAATGCCGACGTTTAAAAATGTGATCCTGGCATGGCAGAAGTTCTGTGTAGAAATTGGCACAACCCCATTTGTTTCGGAATATCTCCCAATTCAGGGATGCCCAGGATTTGCTCCAGGTTTCACATATAAGGTTTTTGAGAGGTGGAAATTGAAAGGGCTGACCTCTTTAAAACAGCTAGTTACTCCCAGTATAATAATTAGATCATTCCTCGACATTAGAGCAGAGTATGAGCTTCCTCAAACCGATCACTTTGCGTATTTGCAAATAAAGCATTACATTACAGATCTTAAACTTAAATTTGGCTCGAACTGGACATATCCCCCGTTAAGGAGTTTAATGAATCAATATACTAGCGGGGCTTCGTCAATTTCCTTATTCTATCGGTTGATGTCGCTCTCTAAACACGAGGCCCAACTGGAGAAAATAGTATCTATTTGGAATAATACCTTTCCAGAGCTTAGGCCCCGACAAATCCAAGTAAGCCTGAACTTGTTGAATAAAACAGGAAATGCCTTAGCATGGCGCGAAAGGCATTTAAAAATGATTTATGCTACATATATTACCCCTGACAAATTATCTAAATGGTATAGAAAAGTTACTGGATGTTGGAAATGTCAGGCTCAACAAGCAAATCTCTTACATTGTATCTGGTTATGCCCCAAAGTTCAGCAGTTCTGGCTGAAAATACAGTTCTGGTTGAATAAAATTTTAGATGCAGAAATTAGGCTAGAGGCCCAAATGGTCATTTTTTTAGTTGAATTTTCACAACAGCAAAAGAACTATAAGCTAATTAATACCGTAATTCTATTGGCTAGGAATGCGATTCTGACATCTTGGAAGCTCTCCCACCTCCCTTCTTTCATAAAATTCAAAAAAGAAGTATTGAAACAATGTATGGTGGAACAATATGCAATATCTAAGTATAATGAGGTTCATATAAAGAGATTCCTAGAAAAATGGGGCCTAGTAATATTGTCACTCCCTGTTCAGGCACAGCAGCAGTTAATTAAGCCACTTAGTCAATCGGCCTACATGCTTGAATTGATTAATGCGGGCAGATACCCAGCATCCTGGGTCGAATAGTGAAAGAGCAGAGAGGGTTGGGGGGCAATGCATTTTTTTTTTTTTTCCTCTCTCTCCTTCTTCTTTTTTTCTGTGTCTTCCTTCTCTACGCTTCTCCCCTTCCCTCCCCCCCCCGTAGTGACATCACTTAAAACTATGTTTAACCCTAGGATAGATTCCTAGGTATTTACGTCCTTATAGAGATTAGCTTTATATATTCCTAGGATAAACTCAAATTATGTGACACACAAGCTATAACTTTCCTTGGCCACACCCCCTTGAGAGACATCATTGTATTTTCTATTTTTAAGTTGTGCTTCTTTTCTCTTTTTTTTTCCTATTTACAAATCATTGTCATTGGCTTAAATGCTCTTTAATTTGTTAAGATTTGTCTCTCCGCTGTAAACAATATTGTTTGTATTTCTGTTTCAAGGCTTGTAACAAGATGACTGTGTGTACGTTATCATTAAATAAATACTTTATAAAAAAAAAAAAAAAAAAAAAAGATATTATTTCAAGATTTAAATATTTTATGGGAACCCATAATCAAGGGATGTACCCTGTTAAGAGCAGGGTTTTATTCTATTTCATTCTGGTACGGGTTAGTCATGCTAACGCTAAAATGGATAGACGATTGTAGTTCAATTTTAATAATTAAAAAAAGTGTACAGAGGACTTGGAAAGCAACTCCATATATTTAATGGCACAAATCTCATCTTAAACTTTTAAACTGAGCATATATTACACCCAGTCGCTTAGCCAGCTGGGGGGAGATAGAAATAAGAATCCTGAGTGCCGCAGATGTTATTGTCCCAAGGTAAGGAAACTTTGGTTTAAAATGGCATTCTGGCTATCTAAGACGATCGGACAGTATATTTATCTACAAAAAGAAGATGTTATCTCCTTAATAGAAGGTAAATGGGAGTATGCTAGCTCTAAATTTATTAATATTGTAATTATGTGTGGTAGAAATATAATCTCCTCATGGAAATCCAAAAAAAAAAGTTTCACACAACTGCTAAATACTATCAAAGTAAAATTTATCTTAGAACATTTGGATTATATGTTAAATGCAGAATTAGATATCAAGAACATTTTTGGAATTTGGGTTGCTATTTAAAGACTATGCCTGTAAATGTACAAAATCAATATATATATATCCATTTGTTAATACTTTATATGTGCAAACTGCCATGTTAAGGGGGGTCTTATACAGATCTAAGTCTTTTTTTTTTTTCTCTTTTTTTTCCTATACCCCCCCCCCTACCCCTCTCATATAGTTCAACAGTTGGGCAGAGCACGGGTAATAGAACTGATCTAACATGCACAATATTTCAAGGTATATAGCTTTTTAGGATTCAAGGTACTTTTCGTTTTTGTCTATTAGTTGCCAAATGGTAACTTTTATAGGATATTCTCTACTCTTCAGAGAGCTTTCTGAAACAATATGTTCAAAGTAAGATTAAGTTAACTATCAAGAATGTAAAATGAAGTATTGTTTGTAGGATATACCTCTGTTGGTTTAAAAAGGAGGAAAAATAATTAGAAAAGGAAAGGAAGGGGAAATAGTTTAAGAAAAATAAAGCAGAAAATTAAGATTTCTTTTTATGTTAATTGGGGTTCCAGGAGAAGTATTGTTGATTCACTTTAGTAAATAATAAAACACTATGGGGAAAGTTATACCTGAGCTGCGTCTCGGAAATTAAAATGTCAATGTGGGCTGTGCTCCCAAAACTTGCTTTTTTATGTATTTTTTCTTTTTCTTTTAAAGATTGTGATTGTGATTTTGTCCTTTCCTTTCTAAACAATAAACAGATTATTAAAAAAAAAAAAAAAAAAAAAAAAAGGTATAGTGACTCAGCAAGAACGTTCTGCATTCCAGGGAAATACATCAGCTCCGGTCCTCTGGATCTCTGCCTGCTTAGTATTTATTTGTGGTCATTATGTTTCTGTTCTTCCTGACTTTTTACCTTTTCATGTGCTGCACCGACAGGAGTTTATCTCTCATCACTGCAGCCGACAGCACAAAGACACTTACTGAGTCATCCGTGTCCGTGGTTTGTTGCTTTATACTCACTAGCTAACTTTGTACCACAACTAAATACAACTTACATTTTCTGCATTAGTGCCAAGGCTGAAATACCCATTTGATGTCTCCTCTGCATTCCTAGCACATTACTTTTATACCATTAAGGGGAAATGAAACGCGTTGAGAAAACGTTTAATTGTGTGTACGCCACAAAACCAAGCAAGCTTTGCAAACAAATTCACTACTCTGATAGCAAGTCCAGATTGGCTCACAAATCAAAACTAAATTAAACACTGACACAAGCAACATCTTTCCTAGAAACATTTCCTAAATACTAATGCAGATGTAAGAGATTGGTGCTGGCATCTGCATAACAAGCTATGGATAAGTGTAAATTATACTATGACTAGCAAAAGGGTGCGTTTTGATATCAGAACTGAGTGGACGGAGCAGTTGAACAGTAGGTCATAACCAGCTTGTTTGCTCTGCTGCAAAGTGTCCCTGGAAATTGTTTTGAAGTGTTGGCAACTATGATACTGTTTAGTGATGATGAACACACCCTCCTACAGTAAGAGCACAGGTATAAACCATAAACATACTATCCCAGTTGCCCCTCCAATCAGGAGTATAAATACAGGGGTCTCAGAGGTCCCACAGCTCTAGGGCCCATCTGATGCTGTAATCAGCTGTGGACTCACTACACAGGGCCTTGCATCATGTCTGGGCCCTCCTGCTTATTGCAAAAAGTAAGAAACGGCATTGTTGAAATGTGGGCCCCATTACAGCCCATTACAGCCTATGCACTGGGCCCAATTGTGGTTTTATTATGCCCTAGATCCTTAGGAGCATATTTATCAAGCTCCGTACGGATGCCCCGTGTTTGGCTCGCTGAAAACACAAGTTATGAAGCAGCGGTCTAAAGACGACTGCTCCATAACTTGTCCGCCTGCTCTGAGACGGCAGGCAGAAATTGACAGAAATCAACCTGATCAAATACGATCAGGTTGATTGACGCCCCCTGGTAGCGTATGCTGTCGGCATTTATCGATGTGCAGCGGACATGATCCGCAATATCGGATCATGTCCGCTCGCACAATCATAATTCAGCCCATTAGTCTTTGTGGGGGTTAAGCACAAAGTAGTGCAGGGTGGATAGTCTTAAAATTACTTGCTACAATGAATTATGAACCTTTCAACCAAATGATTTCTCTATGTTGTGGCTCTGCCACCTAGTGGTACATGAATGTTTTGCCCCTAGTGGTACATGAATGTATTGCACCTAGTGGTACATGAGTGTGTTGCCCCTAGTGGTACATGAATGTATTGCACCTAGTGGTACATGAATGTGTTGCCCCTAGTGGTACATGAATGTATTGCACCTAGTGGTACATGAATGTGTTGCCCCTAGTGGTACATGAATGTATTGCACCTAGTGGTACATGAATGTGTTGCCCCTAGTGGTACATGAATGTATTGCACCTAGTGGTACATGAATGTGTTGCCCCTAGTGGTACATAAATGTTTTTCACCTAGTGGTACATAAATGTATTGCACCTAGTGGTATATGAATGTGTTGCCCCTAGTGGTAAATGAATGTGTTGCCCCTAGTGGTACATGAATGTTTTGCACCTAGTGGTACATGAATGTGTTGCCCCTAGTGGTACATGAATGTTTTGCACTTAGTGGTACATGAATGTTTTGCCCCTAGTGGTATATGAATGTTTTGCCCCTAGTGGTATATGAATGTTCTGCACCTAGTGGTACATGAATGTTTTGCACCTAATGGTATATAAATGTTTTGCACCTAGTGGTACATGAATGTTTTGCACCTAGTGGTATATGAATCTTTTGCACCTAGTGGTACATAAATGTTTTGAACCTAGTGGTATATGAATGTTTTGCACCTAGTGGTACATGAATGTTTGCACCTAATGGTACATGAATGTTTTGCCCCTAGTGGTACATGAATGTTTTGCCCTTATTGGTATATGGATGTTTTGCACCTAGTGGTACATGAATGTTTTGCCCCTAGTGGTACATGAATGTTTTGCCCCTAGTGGTATATGAATGTTTTGCCCCTAGTGGTATATGAATGTTTTGCACCTAGTGGTACATGAATGTTTTTCACCTAGTGGTACATGGATGTTTTGCACCTAATGGTATATGAATGTTTTGCCCCTAGTGGTATATGAATGTTTTGCCCCTAGTGGTACATAAATGTTTTGCACCTAGTGGTATATGAATGTTTTGCCCCTAGTGGTACATGAATGTTTTGCACCTAGTGGTACATGAATGTTTTGCACCTAGTGGTACATGAATGTTTTGCACCTAGTAGTATATGAATGTTTTGTACCTAGTGGTATATGAATGTATTGCACCTAGTGGTATATGAATGTTTTGCACCTAGTGGTACATGAATGTTTTGCACCTAGTGGTACATGAATGTTTTGCACCTAGTGGTACATGAATGTTTTGCACCTAGTGGTATATGAATGTGTTGCACCTAGTGGTATATGACTGTGTTGCACCTAGTGGTACAAGAATGTTTTGCACCTAGTGGTACATGAATGTTTTGCACCTAGTGGTATATGAATGTTTTGCACCTAGTGGAATATGAATGTTTTGCACCTAGTGGTATATGAATGTTTTGCACCTAGTGGTACATGAATATTTTGCACCTAGTGGTACATGAATGTTTTGCACCTAGTGATACATGAATGTTTTGCACCTAGTGGTATATTAATGTATTGCACCTAGTGGTACATGAATGTTTTGCACCTAGTGCTACATGAATGTTTTGCACCTAGTGGTACATGAATATTTTGCACCTAGTGGTATGTGAATGTTTTGCACCTAGTGGTATATGAATGTTTTGCACCTAGTGGTATATGAATGTTTTGCACCTAGTGGTATATGAATGTATTGCACCTATTGGTACATGAATGTTTTGCACCTAGTGGTACATGAATGTTTTGCACCTAGTGGTACATGAATGTTTTGCACCTAGTGGTATATGAATGTTTTGCACCTAGTGGTATATGAATGTTTTGCACCTAGTGGTACATGAATGTTTTGCACCTAGTGGTACATGAATGTTTTGCAGCTAGTGGTACATGAATGTTTTGCAGCTAGTGGTACATGAATGTTTTGCACCTAGTGGTATATTAATGTATTGCACCTAGTGGTACATGAATGTTTTGCACCTAGTGGTATATAAATGTTTTGCCCCTAGTGGTACATGAATGTTTTGCACCTAGTGATACATGGATGTTTTGCACCTAGTGGTACATGAATGTTTTGCACCTAGTGGTATATGAATGTTATGCCCCTAGTGGTACATGAATGTTTTGCACCTAGTGGTACATGAATGTTTTGCACCTAGTGGTATATGAATGTTTTGCACCTAGTGGTACATGAATGTTTTGCAGCTAGTGGTATATGAATGTTATGCCCCTCGTGGTACATGAATGTTTTGCACCTAGTGGTACATGAATGTTTTGCACCTAGTGGTATATGAATGTTTTGCACATAGTGGTACATGAATGTTTTGCAGCTAGTGGTATATAAATGTTTTGCACCTAGTGGTACATGAATGTTTTGCACCTAGTGGTACATGAATGTTTTGTACCTAGTGGTATATGAATGTTTTGCAGCTAGTGGTATATGAATGTTTGCACCTTGTGGTACATGAATGTTTTGCAGCTAGTGGTACATGAATATTTTGCATCTAGTGGTATATGAATGTTTTGCACCTTGTGGTACATGAATGTTTTGCAGCTAGTGGTACATGAATGTTTTGCACCTAGTGGTATATGAATCTTTTGCACCTAGTGGTATATGAATGTTTTGCACCTAGCGGTACATGAATGTTTTGCACCTAGTGGTATATGAATGTTTTGCACCTAGTGGTACATGAATGTTTTGCACCTAGTGGTATATGAATCTTTTGCACCTAGTGGTATATGAAAGTTTTGCACCTAGTGGTATATGAATCTTTTGCACCTAGTGGTATATGAATGTTTTGCACCTAGTGGTACATGAATGTTTTGCGCCTAGTGGTATATAAATGTCTGCCCCTACTGGTACATGAATGTTTTGCACTTAGTGATACATGAATGTTTTGCCCCTAGTTGTACATGAATGTTTTGCACCTAGTGGTATATGAATGTTTTGCCCCTAGTGGTACATGAATGTTTTGCACCTAGTGGTACATTAATGTTTTGCACCTAGTGGTACGTGAATGTTTTGCCCCTAGTGGTATATGAATGTTTTGCACCTAGTGGTATATGAATGTTTTGCACCTAGTGGTATATGAATGTTTTGCAACTAGTGGTACATGAATGTTTTGCACCTAGTGGTATATGAATGTTTTGCACCTAGTGGTACATGAATGTTTTGCACCTAGTGGCACATGGATGTTTTGCACCTTATTGTATATGAATGTTTTGCCCCTAGTGGTATATGAATGTTTTGCCCCTAGTGGTATATAAATGTTTTGCCCCTAGTGGTACATGAATGTTTTGCACCTAGTGGTACATGGATGTTTTGCACCTAATGGTATATGAATGTTTTGCACCTAGTGATATATGAATGTTTTGCACCTAGTGGTACATGAATGTTTTTCACCTAGTGGTGCATGAATGTTTTGCACCTAGTGGTACATGAATGTTTTGCCCCTAGTGGTACATGAATGTTTTGCCCCTAGTGGTATATGAATGTTTTGCCCCTAGTGGTACATGAATGTTTTGCACCTAGTGGTACATGGATGTTTTGCACCTAATGGTATATGAATGTTTTGCCCCTAGTGGTATATGAATGTTTTGCCCCTAGTGGTATATAAATGTTTTGCACCTAGTGGTATATGAATGTTTTGCCCCTAGTGGTACACGAATGTTTTGCACCTAGTGGTACATGAATGTTTTGCACCTAGCGGTACATGAATGTTTTGCACCTAGTAGTATATGAATGTTTTGTACCTAGTGGTATATTAATGTATTGCACCTAGTGGTATATGAATGTTTTGCACCTAGTGGTACATGAATGTTTTGCACCTAGTGGTATATGAATGTGTTGCACCTAGTGGTACAAGAATGTTTTGCACCTAGTGGTACATGAATGTTTTGCACCTAGTGGTATATGAATGTTTTGCCCCTAGTGGAAAATGAATGTTTTGCACCTAGTGGTATATGAATGTTTTGCACCTAGTGGTACATGAATGTTTTTCACCTAGTGGTACATGAATGTTTTGCACCTAGTGGTATATGAATGTTTTGCACCTAGTGATATATGAATGTTTTGCACCTAGTGGTACATGAATGTTTTTCACCTAGTGGTACATGAATGTTTTGCACCTAGTGGTACATGAATGTTTTGCCCCTAGTGGTACATGAATGTTTTGCCCCTAGTGGTATATGAATGTTTTGCCCCTAGTGGTACATGAATGTTTTGCACCTAGTGGTACATGGATGTTTTGCACCTAATGGTATATGAATGTTTTGCCCCTAGTGGTATATGAATGTTTTGCCCCTAGTGGTATATAAATGTTTTGCACCTAGTGGTATATGAATGTTTTGCCCCTAGTGGTACACGAATGTTTTGCACCTAGTGGTACATGAATATTTTGCACCTAGCGGTACATGAATGTTTTGCACCTAGTAGTATATGAATGTTTTGTACCTAGTGGTATATTAATGTATTGCACCTAGTGGTATATGAATGTTTTGCACCTAGTGGTACATGAATGTTTTGCACCTAGTGGTATATGAATGTGTTGCACCTAGTGGTACAAGAATGTTTTGCACCTAGTGGTACATGAATGTTTTGCACCTAGTGGTATATGAATGTTTTGCCCCTAGTGGAAAATGAATGTTTTGCACCTAGTGGTATATGAATGTTTTGCACCTAGTGGTACATGAATGTTTTGCACCTAGTGGTACATGAATGTTTTGCACCTAGTGGTATATTAATGTATTGCACCTAGTGGTACATGAATGTTTTGTACCTAGTGCTACATGAATTTTTTGCACCTAGTGGTATGTGAATATTTTGCACCTAGTGGTATATGAATGTTTTGCACCTAGTGGTATATGAATGTATTGCACCTATTGGTACATGAATGTTTTGCACCTAGTGGTACATGAATGTTTTGCACCTAGTGGTACCTGAATGTTTTGCACCTAGTGGTATATGAATGTTTTGCAGCAAGTGGTACATGAATGTTTTGCACCTATTGGTATATGAATGTTTTGCACCTAGTGGTACATGAATGTTTTGCACCTAGTGGTATATAAATGTTTTGCCCCTAGTGGTACATGAATGTTTTGCACCTAGTGGTACATGAATGTTTTGCACCTAGTGATATATGAATGTTTTGCACCTAGTGGTACATGAATGTTTTGCACCTAGTGGTATATGAATGTGTTGCACCTAGTGGTATATGAATGTGTTGCACCTAGTGGTACAAGAATGTTTTGCACCTAGTGGTATATGAATGTTTTGCACCTAGTGGTATATGAATGTATTGCACCTATTGGTACATGAATGTTTTGCACCTAGTGGTACATGAATGTTTTGCACCTAGTGGTACATGAATGTTTTGCACCTAGTGGTATATGAATGTTTTGCAGCTAGTGGTACATGAATGTTTTGCACCTAGTGGTATATGAATGTTTTGCACCTAGTGGTACATGAATGTTTTGCACCTAGTGGTATATAAATGTTTCGCCCCTAGTGGTACATGAATGTTTTGCACCTAGTGATATATGGATGTTTTGCACCTAGTGGTACATGAATGTTTTGAGCCTAGTGGTATATGAAGGTGTTGCACCTAGTGGTATATGAATGTGTTGCACCTAGTGGTACAAGAATGTTTTGCACCTAGTGGTACATGAATGTTTTGCACCTAGTGGTACATGAATGTTTTGCACCTAGTGGAATATGAATGTTTTGCACCTAGTGGTATATGAATGTTTTGCACCTAGTGGTACATGAATGTTTTGCACCTAGTGGTACATGAATGTTTTGCACCTAGTGGTACATGAATGTTTTGCACCTAGTGGTATATTAATGTATTGCACCTAGTGGTACATGAATGTTTTGTACCTAGTGCTACATGAATGTTTTGCACCTAGTGGTACATGAATGTTTTGCACCTAGTGGTATGTGAATGTTTTGCACCTAGTGGTATATGAATGTTTTGCACCTAGTGTTATATGAATGTATTGCACCTATTGGTACATGAATGTTTTGCACCGAGTGGTACATGAATGTTTTGCACCTAGTGGTACATGAATGTTTTGCAGCTAGTGGTATATGAATGTTTTGCAGGTAGTGGTAAATGAATGTTTTGCACCTAGTGGTATATGAATGTTTTGCACCTAGTGGTACATGAATGTTTTGCACCTAGTGGTATATAAATGTTTTGCCCCTAGTGGTACATGAATGTTTTGCACCTAGTGATACATGGATGTTTTGCACCTAGTGGTACATGAATGTTTTGCACCTAGTGGTATATGAATGTTATGCCCCTAGTGGTACATGAATGTTTTGCACCTAGTGGATTATGAATGTTTTGCACCTAGTGGATTATGAATGTTTTGCACCTAGTGGTACATGAATGTTTTGCAGCTAGTGGTATATGAATTTTATGCCCCTAGTGTTACATGAATGTTTTGCAGCTAGTGGTACATGAATGTTTTGCACCTAGTGGTATATGAATGTTTTGCACCTAGTGGTATATGAATGTTTTGCACCTAGCGGTACATGAATGTTTTGCACCTAGTGGTATATGAATGTTTTGCACCTAGTGGTACATGAATGTTTTGCACCTAGTGGTATATGAATCTTTTGCACCTAGTGGTATATGAAAGTTTTGCACCTAGTGGTACATGAATGTTTTGCACCTAGTGGTATATGAATGTTATGCCCCTAGTGTTACATGAATGTTTTGCAGCTAGTGGTACATGAATGTTTTGCACCTAGTGGTATATGAATGTTTTGCACCTAGTGGTATATGAATGTTTTGCACCTAGTGGTATATGAATGTTTTGCACCTAGCGGTACATGAATGTTTTGCACCTAGTGGTATATGAATGTTTTGCACCTAGTGGTATATGAATGTTTTGCACCTAGCGGTACATGAATGTTTTGCACCTAGTGGTATATGAATGTTTTGCACCTAGTGGTATATGAATCTTTTGCACCTAGTGGTATATGAAAGTTATGCCCCTAGTGGATTATGAATGTTTTGCACCTAGTGGTACATGAATGTTTTGCAGCTAGTGGTATATGAATGTTATGCCCCTAGTGTTACATGAATGTTTTGCAGCTAGTGGTACATGAATGTTTTATGTTTTGCACCTAGTGGTATATGAATGTTTTGCACCTAGTGGTATATGAATGTTTTGCACCTAGTGGTATATGAATGTTTCTTTCATGTAATTAGCAAGAGTCCATGAGCTAGTGACGTATGGGATATACATTCCTACCAGGAGGGGCAAAGTTTCCCAAACCTTAAAATGCCTATAAATACACCCCTCACCACACCCACAATTCAGTTTTACAAACTTTGCCTCCGATGGAGGTGGTGAAGTAAGTTTGTGCTAGATTCTACGTTGATATGCGCTCCGCAGCAAGTTGGAGCCCGGTTTTCCTCTCAGCGTGCAGTGAATGTCAGAGGGATGTGAGGAGAGTATTGCCTATTTGAATGCAGTGATCTCCTTCTACGGGGTCTATTTCATAGGTTCTCTGTTATCGGTCGTAGAGATTCATCTCTTACCTCCCTTTTCAGATCGACGATATACTCTTATATATACCATTACCTCTGCTGATTCTCGTTTCAGTACTGGTTTGGCTTTCTACAAACATGTAGATGAGTTTCCTGGGGTAAGTAAATCTTATTTTCTGTGACACTCTAAGCTATGGTTGGGCACTTTGTTTATAAAGTTCTAAATATATGTATTCAAACATTTATTTGCCTTGACTCAGAATGTTCAACATTCCTTATTTTTCAGACAGTCAGTTTCATATTTGGGATAAATGCATTTGTTTCAATCATTTTTTCTTACCTTAAAAAATTTGACTATTTCCCTGTGGGCTGTTAGGCTCGCGGGGGCAGAAAATTCTTCATTTTATTGCGTCATTCTTGGCGCGGACTTTTTTGGCGCAAATTTTTTTTTTCTGTTTCCGGCGTCATACGTGTCGCCGGAAGTTGCGTCATGTTTTGACGTTTTTTTTGCGTAAAAAATGTCGGCGTTCCGGATGTGGCGTCATTTTTGTCTCCACATTATTTAAGTCTCATTATTTTTTGCTTCTGGTTGCTAGAAGCTTGTTCACTGGCATTTTTTTCCCATTCCTGAAACTGTCATTTAAGGAATTTGATCAATTTTGCTTTATATGTTGTTTTTTTCTTTTACATATTGCAAGATGTTCCACGTTGCAACTGAGTCAGAAGATACTTCAGGAAAATCACTGCCCAGTGCTGGAGCTACCAAGCTAAGTGTATCTGCTATAAACTTTTGGTATCTGTTTCTCCAGCTGTTGTTTGTATTGCATGTCATGTCAAACTTATTAATGCAGATAAAATTTCCTTTAGTACTGTTACATTACCTGTTGCTGTTCCGTCAACATCTAATTTTCAGAGTGTTCCTGATAACATAAGAGATTTTATTTTTTAAATCCATTAAGAAGGCTATGTCTGTTATTTCTCCTTCTAGTATACATAAAAGTCTTTTAAAACTTCTCTTTTTTCAGATGAATTTTTAAATGAACATCATCATTCTGATACTGATAATGGTTCTTCTGGTTCAGAGGTTTCTGTCTCAGAGGTTGATGCTGATAAATCTTTGTATTTGTTCAAGATGGAATTTATTCGTTCTTTACTTAAAGAAGTATTATTTGCATTAGAAATAGAGGATTCTGGTCCTCTTGATACTAAATGTAAACGTTTAAATAAGGTTTTTAAATCTCCTGTAGTTATTCCAGAAGTGTTTAATCTCCCTGATGCTATTTCTGAAGTAATTTCCAGGGAATGGAATAATTTGGGTAATTTATTTACTCCTTCTAGACGTTTAAGCAATTATATCCTGTGCCATCTGACAGATTAGAGTTTTTTGGGACAAAAATCCCTAAGGTTATGGGGCTGTCTCTACTCCTGCTAATGTACTACTATTCCTACGGCAGATAGTACTTCATTTAAGGATCCTTTAGATAGGAAAATTGAATCCTTTCTAAGAAAAGCTTACTTATGTTCAGGTAATCTTCTTAGACCTGCTATATTTTTAGCGGATGTTGCTGCAGCTTCAACTTTTTGGTTAGAAGCTTTAGCGCAAGTAACAGATCATAATTTTATAGAATTATTATTATTCTATAACATGCTAATAATTTTATTGGTGATACCATCTTTTGATATCATTAGAGTTGATGTCAGGTATATGTCTCTAGCTATTTTAGCTAGAAAAGCTTTATGGATTAAACTTGGAATGCTGATATGTCTTCTAAGTCAACTTTGCTTTCCCTTTCTTTCCAGGGTAAATAATAATTTTCGTTCCTTTCCTCACAACAAGGAACAAAAGCCTGATCCTTCATCCTCAGGAGCGGTATCAGTTTGGAAACTATTTCCAGTTTGGAATATATCCAAGCCTTATAGAAACCTATAGCCAGCTCCTAAGTACCTATGAAGGTGCGGCCCTTATTCCAGCTCAGCTGGTATGGGGCAGATTACGTTTTCTTCAAAGAAATTTGGATCAATTCCGTTCTCAATCTCTGGTTTCAGAACATTGTTTCAGAAAGGTACAGAATTGGCTTCAAGTTAAGGCCTCCTGCTAAGAGATTTTTTTCTTTCCCGTGTCCCAATTAACACAGCAAGGCTCAGCATTTCTGAAATATGTTTCAGATCTAGAGTTGGCTGGAGTAATTATGCCAGTTCCAGTTCTGGAACAGGGGCTGGGGTTTTATTTTATCTCTTCATTGTACCAAAGAAGGTCAATTCCTTCAGACCAGTTCCGGATCTATCATTATTGAATCGTTATGTTAGGATACCAACATTCAAGATGGTTACTGTAGGACTATCCTGCCTTTTGTTTAGCAAGGGCATTATATGTCTACAATAGATTTACAGGATGTGTATCTGCATATTCCGATTCATCCAGATCACTTTTAGTGTCTGAGATTCTCTTTTTAGACAAGCATTACCAGTTTTGTGGCTCTACCGTTTGGCCTAGCCTCAGTTCCAAGAATTTTTTTCAAAGGTTCTCGGTGCCCTTCTTTCTGTAATCAGAGAACAGGGTTTTGGTATTTCCTTATTTGGACGATATCTTGGTACTTGCTCAGTCTTCTCATTTTCGAAGAATCTCATACGAATCGACTTGTGTTGTTTCTTCAAGTTCATGGTTGGAGGATCAATTTACCAATCAGTTCATTGATTCCTCAGACAAGGGTAACCTTTTTAGGTTTCTAGATAGATTCAGTGTTTATGACTCTGTCCTTGTCAGACAAGAGAAGTTTAACATTGATATCAGCTTGTCAAAACCTTCAGTCACAATCATTCCCTTTGGTAGCCTTATGCATGGAAATGTTAGGTCTTAGGACTGCCGCATCAGATGCGATCTCCTTTGCTCGTTTTCACATGCGACCTCTTCAGCTCTGTATGCTGAACCAATGGTGCAGGGATTACTCAAAGATATCTCAATTAATATCTTTAAACCGATTTTACGACACTCTCTGACATGGTGGACAGATCACCATCGTTTAGTTCAGGGGGCTTCTTTGTTCTTCCGACCTGGACTATAATCTCAACAGATGCAAGTCTTACAGGTTGGGGAGCTGTGTGGGGGTATCTGACGGCATAAGGGGTTTGGGAATCTCAGGAGGTGAGATTTCCGATCAATATTTTGGAACTCTGTGCAATTTTCAGAGCTCTTCAGTCTTGGCCTCTTCTGAAGAGAGAGTTGTTCATTTGTTTTCAGATAGACAATGTCACAACTGTGGCATACATCAATCATCAAGGAGGGACTCACAGTCCTCTGGCTATGAAAGAAGTATCTCGAATTTTGGTTTGGGCGGAATCCAGCTCCTGTCTAATCTCTGCGGTTCATATCCCAGGTTTGGACAATTGGAAAGCGGATTATCTCAGTCGCCAAACGTTGCACTTGGGCGAATGGTCTCTTCACCCAGAGGTATTTCCTCAGATTGTTCAAATGTGGGAACTCCCAGAAATAGATCTGATGGTTTCTCATCTAAACAAGAAACTTCCCTGGTATCTGTCCGGATCCCGGGATCCTCGGGCGGAGGCAGTGGATGCATTTTTCACTTCCTTGGAAGTATCATCCTGCCTATATCTTTCCGCCTCTAGTTTTTCTTCCAAGAGTAATCTCCAAGATTCTGAAGGAATGCTCGTTTGTTCTGCTGGTAGCTCCGGCATGGCCTCACAGGTTTTGGTATGCGGATCTGGTCCGGATGGCCTCTTGCCAACCGTGGACTCTTCCGTTATGACCAGACCTTCTGTCGCAAGGTCCTTTTTTCCATCAGGATCTGAAATCCTTAAATTTAAAGGTATGGAGATTGAACGCTTGATTCTGGGTCAAAGAGGTTTCTCTGACTCTGTGATTAATACTATGTTACAGGCGCGTAAATCTGTATCTAGAGAGATATATTATAGAGTCTGGAAGACTTATATTTCTTGATGTCTTCTCATCATTTTTTGGCATTCTTTTAGAATACCGAGAATTTTTCAGTTTCTTCAGAATGGTTTAGATAAGGGTTTGTCCGCAAGTTCCTTGGAAGGTCAAATATCTGCTCTTTCTGTTCTTTTTCATAGAAAGATTGCTATTTTTCCTGATATTCATTGTTTTGTACAAGCTTTGGTTCATATAAAACCTGTCATTAAGTCAATTTCTCCTCTTTGGAGTTTGAATTTGGTTCTGGGGGATCTTCAAGCTCCTCCGTTTGAACCTATGCATTCATTGGACATTAAATTACTTTCTTGGAAAGTTTTGTTCCTTTTGGCAATCTCTTCTGCCAGAAGAGTTTCTGAATTATCTGCTCTTTCTTGTGAGTCTCCTTTTCTGATTTTTCATCAGGATAAGGCGGTGTTGCGAACTTCTTTTGATTTTTTACCTAAAGTTGTGAATTCCAACAACATTAGTAGAGAATTTGTGGTTCCTTCATTATGTCCTAATCCTAAGAATTCTAGGGAGAAATCGTTGCATTCTTTGGATGTTGTTAGAGCTTTGAAATATTATGTTGAAGCTACTAAGTCTTTCCGTAAGACTTCTAGTTTATTTGTTATCTTTTCCGGTTCTAGAAAAGGCCAGAAAGCTTCTGCCATTTCTTTGGCATCTTGGTTGAAATCTTTATTTCATCATGCTTATGTCGAGTCGGGTAAAACTCCGCCTCTAAGGATTACAGTTCATTCTACTAGTTCAGTTTCTACTTCCTGGGCGTTTAGGAATGAAGCTTCGATTGTTCAGATTTGCAAAGCAGCAACTTGGTCCTCTTTGCATACTTTTTCTAAATTCTACCATTTTGATGTGTTTTCTTCTTCTGAAGCAGTTTTTGGTAGAAAAGTACTTCTGGCAGTGGTTTCAGTTTGAATCTTCTGCTTATGTTTTTCATTAAACTTTATTTTGGGTGTGGATTATTTTCAGCAGGAATTGGCTGTCTTTATTTTATCCCTCCCTCTCTAGTGACTCTTGTGTGGAAAGATCCACATCTTGGGTAGTCATTATCCCATACGTCACTAGCTCATGGACTCTTGCTAATTACATGAAAGAAAACATAATTTATGTAAGAACTTACCTGATAAATTCATTTCTTTCATATTAGCAAGAGTCCATGAGGCCCGCCCTTTTTTGTGGTGGTTATGATTTTTTTGTATTAAGCACAATTATTCCAATTCCTTATTTTATATGCTTTCGCACTTTTTTCTTATCACCCCACTTCTTGGCTATTCGTTAAACTGAATTGTGGGTGTGGTGAGGGGTGTATTTATAGGCATTTTAAGGTTTGGGAAACTTTGCCCCTCCTGGTAGGAATGTATATCCCATACGTCACTAGCTCATGGACTCTTGCTAATATGAAAGAAATGAATTTATCAGGAAAGTTCTTACATAAATTATGTTTTTGCACCTAGCGGTACATGAATGTTTTGCACCTAGTGGTATATGAATGTTTTGCACCTAGTGGTACATGAATGTTTTGCACCTAGTGGTATATGAATCTTTTACACCTAGTGGTATATGAAAGTTTTGCACCTAGTGGTATATGAATGTTTTGCACCTAGTGGTATATGAATGTATTGCACCTATTGGTACATGAATGTTTTGCACCTAGTGGTACATGAATGTTTTGCACCTAGTGGTACATGAATGTTTTGCACCTAGTGGTATATGAATGTTTTGCAGCTAGTGGTACATGAATGTTTTGCACCTAGTGGTATATGAATGTTTTGCACCTAGTGGTACATGAATGTTTTGCACCTAGTGGTATATAAATGTTTTGCCCCTAGTGGTACATGACTGTTTTGCACCTAGTGCTATATGGATGTTTTGCACCTAGTGGTACATGAATGTTTTGAGCCTAGTGGTATATGAATGTGTTGCACCTAGTGGTATATGAATGTGTTGCACCTAGTGGTACAAGAATGTTTTGCACCTAGTGGTACATGAATGTTTTGCACCTAGTGGTATAGGAATGTTTTGCACCTAGTGGTATATGAATGTTTTGCACCTAGTGGTATATGAATGTTTTGCACCTAGTGGTACATGAATGTTTTGCACTTAGTGGTACATGAATGTTTTGCATGTAGTGGTACATGAATGTTTTGCACCTAGTGGTATATTAATGTATTGCACCTAGTGGTACATGAATGTTTTGCACCTAGTGCTACATGAATGTTTTGCACCTAGTGGTACATGAATGTTTTGCACCTAGTGGTATGTGAATGTTTTGCACCTAGTGGTATATGAATGTTTTGCACCTAGTGGTATATGAATGTTTTGCACCTAGTGTTATATGAATGTATTGCACCTATTGGTACATGAATGTTTTGCACCTAGTGGTACATGAATGTTTTGCACCTAGTGGTATATGAATGTTTTGCACCTAGTGTTATATGAATGTATTGCACCTATTGGTACATGAATGTTTTGCACCTAGTGGTACATGAATGTTTTGCACCTAGTGGTACATGAATGTTTTGCACCTAGTGGTATATGAATGTTTTGCACCTAGTGGTACATGAATGTTTTGCACCTAGTGGTATATAAATGTTTTGCCCCTAGTGGTACATGAATGTTTTGCACCTAGTGATACATGGATGTTTTGCACCTAGTGGTACATTAATGTTTTGCACCTAGTGGTATATGAATGTTATGCCCCTAGTGGTACATGAATGTTTTGCACCTAGTGGTACATGAATGTTTTGCACCTAGTGGATTATGAATGTTTTGCACCTAGTGGTACATGAATGTTTTGCAGCTAGTGGTATATGAATGTTATGCCCCTAGTGTTACATGAATGTGTTGCACCTAGTGGTATATGAATGTTTTGCACCTAGTGGTATATGAATGTTTTGCACCTAGTGGTATATGAATGTTTTGCACCTATTGGTATATGAATGTTTTGCACCTAGTGGTATATGAATGTTTTGCACCTAGTGGTACATGAATGTTTTGCACCTAGTGGTATATGAATCTTTTGCACCTAGTGGTATATGAAAGTTTTGCACCTAGTGGTATATGAAAGTTTTGCACCTAGTGGTACATGAATGTTTGCA
>NW_026511922.1:0-50065 GCF_027579735.1 Bombina bombina | reverse complement strand
TTATCCTTGTGAGTATTCTGATGGGCTATTATGCTCATTCCACCTTGGGACTCATCAGATGAGAGGATATCTTTGACTTGTTTTACTCTGTGTCTTTGTGGACCCAACCTATGGAACTTTATCTTTTATGTCCCTACCCTTCTCTCCGTTCCCGCCATCTCTCCCCCTCCTTTTTGTCTTCCCCTCCTGTGTTATGTTCTGCGCTAGCTATACCGACTGCACTGGCCATATAGATTTTTCCTACCCCACCCACCTTGTGTTTATTTATTGCTGTTTTCTGTCAAAATGGTCTTAAAGGGACAATCAACATTTTTATTGTTTAAAAAGATAGATAATCCCTATATTACCCATTTCCCAGTTTTGCACATTCAACATGGTTATATTAATATACTTTTAACCTCTGTGATTACCTTGTATCTAAACCTCTTTTGACAGCCCCCTAATCACATGGCTATTTATTTATTAACTAGTGTCTTGCATTTTAGCCAATTAGTGCTAGTGCAGTGTCATGCACAACTCCACCGGAGAGAGCACAATGTTATCTATATGACCCACATGAACTAGCAGTCTCCTGTTATGAAAAGCAAATAAAAAAGCATGTGATAAGAGGCTGTCTGTAGTGCCTTAGAAACAGGCAGACATTTAACAGGTTAAATGTTATATATTAAGATAACAATGTTGGTTGTACATAGCTGGGGAATGGGTAGTAAAGGCATTATCTATCTTTTGTAAACAATAACAATATTGGTGTTAAATGTCCCTTTAAATCTATGATGCATTTTATATAATGAATGTATATGAGTAACCTTGATGTCTAATTCTACATTTCGTATATTCCCCCCCCCCCGAGAGGCTAAAGTGGATTCTGTGGAATTCAGAACCCTGACCTTCATTCTGTACAGTGATTTGTTTGATGAGGGCTGGTGCTCCTTTATATCTCTTCCTTATTGGCCACAGAAAAGGAGAAAGTGAAACAATACAGAGAGGCTTTTAAAGATGTTTGTTCTTGGACTGCCAAACAATCCAATTTTAAATAGCTTCAAAACATTTATTTTGAATGCACATCTTTTGCAAAGAAGTGATTCATTTCTGATGCCTATGTATAAAATAGCCCCTTTGCTAAAACATTTTCTCAGCCCACTTGTGCCCAGGGGTGTCAATGCTCTCAGGTGCACTCACTATTGTCAGCTCACAAACATACAACTACTATAAGAGCCTATAGAAGGTGCCTCTTCTAGGCATTCTTGCATTATAATATGATAAATCCAACCCTGCTGACACTTTGAGTAATAGAGGATCTTTAATGTTTTATTATCAGAAATTAACATGAGAAGCTTATTTTAATTATTTTCATGACATTCAAGGAAAGTCATGTACTATATTTCAATTAAAATTGTAAGTTAACTGAGAAATGATGACTAAATTTCTTGTCTTGAATTAAATTGAAAAGTTCTTTGTCCATCAAAAAAGGCAAGCACAACAATCTCTGGAAATGAATAAGTATTTTATACATAAATAATACAAATGTCTCTTGTATATGGTTTGTTAATAGATCTCCACAAGCACTCATTGCCTTGATTATTTGCCATTTCCTTACACAGATATAATGAATGTTACCTAAATAATCAAAAATATATGATTTATTTGTCCTATGCAAGAATAATGTGTATTTTATGACCATGAAGCTGTATTGTGTTTATGTTAATGGAAGTTCTGAGCTTGCATAGAAAAGCACATCCATCATAGGTGCTGGTAAAGGGAATAGCAGAACGTTAAAGTAAAACTAAAATATGCTATTAGTGAATAACAGCATGAAATGTAGTTTTCCTCAAGATTCAAGGTCTGAGAAACAATTCTGAAATTATTATATGACTATATTGTACTGTACAAGCTGGAATAAAAATCAACCAATAAGCTTATCATAATTAACAGGCCTAGATTTATTAAATACAAACATGACAATAAGAAGGTGCATCATTGTGTAGTCCATATGCACATCAATGAGTAAAATATTGTAAATAAACATACTCACAAAATAATAACACTTTATATTATTTATTATATTTATTAAAACATCATTAAAAAGGGAACTCTACATATCAGTTCAGAGCTGGTCCACTATAGAGAGGCCAGTCTGCTCCTAATAGCACACGAGAGTTAATCATTTTGTGAGTATGTTTATTTACAATGTTTAAATCATTGATGTGTACAGGTAGTCCTCAGTTTACGCCGGGGTTAGGTTTCAGAAGGAATGGTTGTAAATCGAAACCGTTGTAAATTGAAACCCAGTTTATAATGTAAGTCAATGGGAAGTGAGGGAGTTAGGTTCCAGGCCCCTCTCAAAATTATCATAAGTAATACCTAAACATTATTTTTAAAGCTTTGAAATGAAGACTTTAAATGCTAAACAGCATTTTAAACCTAATAATATAATAACACAACACAGAATATACAATTAAACTAAGTTAAATGAACAAAAACATTTGCTAAACAGCATTATAAACCTAATAAAAGAATCACACAATGCAGACTTTACTTGCATTTTTCTGCAAACAGTTCTTTCTATGCATTTCAATCTGGACTGATTTATAGACAGGAAGATCTTGTTCCTTTGAAAACTGCTCGATAGCTCAGGTCTATTTACACAAATTAATTTCAGCTTGCTTGGCTTGCACATATCTTTGCTGCAACACAAGCGGACAGCTCCACCTAATGGCTATTTTAATCAATGCACTGCTTATCAATGCTTTTCAATAGCAGTCACATGACTGGAAAAAAAGGTTGTTATTCTGAAACGGTGCAAATTTAACCGTTGTAAACCGAGGGCCATCTGTATATGGATTACACAATGCTGCACCTTCTTATTGGTTTTAGGCATGTTTGTGATTACTCTTGTTTAAAGGAGGGAAGTTGCTGCGGATTCATTGTGTCTTTTTGGATAGTAATAACAGACTTTTATTGGACTCTCTTGGACTTTAAGTGTCTCTGCTTCCCAACAAGTTTGGGGTTTGCCTAAATTAATTAAAGCCTTTCCCAGCTTACCTAACACATCTGACCACGGGATGCAAACTTTAAATGTTTCACACACAAGTACAGCCTCTTCCTCCAGTTGCCCCAGTACACTCATGCTCACATTTACAGATTCTTTCTTTCTATTAGGTATGTGCATAATTAATTTTTCAGATATGGGCAAATCCAGAACTTTGTGTGTTGCACTTTAACAGTAATATATCCGCTGCTGAAAATACATGAATGCTGCTACCCGCAGCCATATTTGGAATTAGTTTGAGAAACTAATATCCGAGTATTGAATTTTGCACATACCTACTTTCTAGCTATCTATCTATTGGGTACTTATAGAGTGCAAACTAATCACCCGTGAGGGTCTCAAGGTGCTAAGGGAAAGCAGATAGGAGGGGGGGAAGGGGATGGGCGTTCAGTCGAAGAGCCAGGTTTTGAGGTCCTTTCTGAACTTTGTAAGGGAGGTGGATTGTCTGAGGTGCAGCAGGAGGGTGTTCCATGTCTTTGCTGCTATGTGGGAGAAGGATCTTCTGCCCACTGTGGATTTGCTGATGCGGGGGATGACTGCGAGTGCTTGGTCGGCCGATCGTAGTTGTCTGACGGGGGTGTAGAAATTTATGCGGTGGTTTATGTATTCAGTCCGATGTTGTGTAGGGCCTTGAACGCATGGGTAAGGAGCTTGAAGATGATTCTCTTGTTGATGGGGAGCCAGTGAAGGTTCCTTAGGTGTTTGGTGATGTGGCATTGGAGAGGGATGTCGAGGATGAGTCTGGCTGAGGCGTTCTGGATACGTTGAAAACTCTTTTGGAGTTTTGATGGTGGAGCCGGCATGGAGTGCGTTGCCGTAGTCCAACCGACTGCTGACAAGGGCGTGGGTGACTGTTTTCCTGGTTTCGGTAGGGATCCACTTGAAGATTTTTTGTAGCAGGTGGAGGATGTGGAAGCATGTTGAGGTGATTGCATTGATTTGTTGGTTCATGGAGAGTGATGAGTCCAGGATGAAGCCTAGATTTCGTGCATGGTCGGTTGGGGTTGGAGGGTGACCGAGGGCTGTGGGCCACCAGGAGTCATCCCATGCGGATTTATTGGGTCCGAGGAGGAGGACTTCGGTTTTGTCTGTGTTCAGTTTGAGCCGGTTGTCATTCATCCAGGTGGCGACTGCTGTCAGGCCTTTGTGGACGTTCTTTTTGGTGGTGGTGGGATCTCGGGTGAGTGAGATGATTAACTGGGTGTCGTTGGCAAGGTCATGGCGTCAGACGATGGCTGCGAGAGGGGCCATGTAGATGTTGAAGAGGGTGGGGCTCAGCGAAGAGCCTTGCGGTACACCACAGTTGACTGGTGTGGGTTT
Source organism: Bombina bombina (assembly GCF_027579735.1). Classification (NCBI taxonomy): domain Eukaryota; kingdom Metazoa; phylum Chordata; class Amphibia; order Anura; family Bombinatoridae; genus Bombina; species Bombina bombina. The sequence goes on along the minus strand of NW_026511922.1, from coordinate 45,696 downwards.
GGAGGAGAAGGGAGGGAGTCTGACTTTCTCGGTCCTGCCCGTGAGGAAGGAGGTGATCCATTCAAGGCTTTACTGCGTATGCCAGTGTCGTGTAGGCGGGTGCAGAGGGTGTTGTGGTCGACAGTGTCAAAGGCTGCTAAGAGGTCTAGGAGGATGAGGGCGGCAGTTTCTCCTTGGTTGAGCATGGCATTGATGTCATCTGTGGCGGCGAGGAGGGCAGTCTCAGTGCTGTGGTTGCTTCTGAAGCTGGATTGGGAGTGGTCCAGGGTGTGGTTGGCCTCAATGTGGTCAATAAGTTGCGAGTTGATGGACTTCTCTATGACTTTGGCTGGGGAGGGGAGTAGCGAGATGGGGCGGTAGTTATTCGGGTCTCTGGGGTCTGCCGAGGGTTTCTTCAGCAGGGGTTTCAGTTCTGCGTGCTTCCAGACATCCAGGAAGGTGCCGGTTTTGAAGGAGCAGTTGATGGTGTGGCAGAGTTCAGGGGCGATGGTGTTGCTTGCTTTGTTAAATATGTGATGAGGGCATGGGCCCAAGGGTGCACCGGAGTGGTTGGATTTCATGATTCTGAGGGTGTCCTCTGTGGTGAGGGGGCTCCAGATAGTCCGTGTGTGGTGTGGGGGGGGGGGGGCAAATTTGAGAGGGGTGTCGGGTGGGTGTAGGGGAGTGGGTGGTGGAGGTTGAGTTATGAGTTGTGAAACTGTCATAGATGTCAAGGATCTTGCGGTGTAAGTGAGCAGCGAGGGTATTGCAGAGGACCTGGGAGGGTGGGATGTTGGTGTTGGGTTTAGAAAATTCCTTGATGACTGAGAACAACTCCTTGCTGTTGTGTGCATTAGAGTTGATTCTGTCTTGGATGGCTGTTTTTTTGGCGTTTTTTATGAGGTGGTGGTGGGTGGTGATCGCTTCCTTAAAGGCAGTTTTTTCCAGAAGTGTCTTGCTGGATATCCAGGCTCTTTACTTTCTAGCTCATAATTCACATTAACCACATACATGATTTTTTCTCCTTTCTCTCTCACCTTCTGTGTCATTCCCTCTTCTTTAGATTTTAAACCTGAGAGCCTCTCTTCCTGTATGTCACTTGGCATAAAAATGTTCCTATCACTGATTGTGCTTAAGGGTAGGCAATTCATGTCCATTGCTACTCAAAAAAATTGCAGAATTCATTAGTATTTGTAACCGACTCTTAACACAGCCACAAGTTCAGCTTTGTTTTGTTCAATGGAGCCTTATCTATTCCATAACTGTTTACTTCTCACAAATTCTATTGTCAAGGGCACCGGCATCACAAAAGAACATCAAAACCTTATGAAAAAAATTGAGTGCTAACGACAGCTCTGAGCCGTTGCAAATTGTCCCAGTCAGGTGCTGACAACGGCTCAGAGCCGTCGCTAGCACTAACCCACCTTGAGGGCAATCTGGGGGCTCCCATCTACTCCCCCGGCGATCTGGCCTGTATAGTGACAGGCATCGGCGGGGCTTGATGTTTCGCGCAGTGAAGCCACACGCAATGACGTGATTACGTCACTGCACAATGTTATGTAAAGTTTACAATAAGTATAGGGAGATGGGGGCATGCTGCTTAGAAGCCTGTATCTCAGGCATCTAAGCAGCCACAGACCCCCAAGACCCACTGCTGGAAAGGTCTTGGGGATCTGTAAAAAAGTTAAAAAAGTTAAAAATAAATATATTTAACCCCTTAATGACCGAGGACGTGCAGGGAAGGTCCTCAAAAAAAAGGCAGTTAAAGCCTGAGGACGTACCCTGCACGTCCTCGGTGTGGAAAGCAGCTGGAAGCGATCCTGCTCGCTTCCAGCTGCTTTCCGGTTATTGCAGTGATGCCTCGATATGGAGGCATCCTGCAATAACCTCACATGGCCATCCGATGCAGAGAGAGCCACTCTGTGGCCCTCTCTGCACCGGACATCGATGGCCGGTTTCGTTGGTGGGTGGGAGCCGACTTGGGAGGCGGGCGGTGGGCGGCCATCGGTGTGCCGCGTGACGTCAAGGGGGGCGGGATCGGGGGCGGGATCGTCGGGGGCGCGCACGGGCGCGCGCGCGTGCACGGAGGGTGGCGGGCGGTTGCGTGCACGGGGCGGGAGCGGGTGGGAACCGCTACACTACGGAAAATGTTTTAATAAATGTGGCCTAATCTTGTTTGTGCAAAAGCACAAAAAGTGATCATGGAGGGGTGGGGGGTTTGTTTTGTGTGGGGGGAAGCACACTACAAACGTTTTAACAAATGTAAAAAAAAACCCTTTTTTTCTTCTAAACTGGGTACTGGCAGACAGCTGCCAGTACCCAAGATGGCGCCCATTAAGTTAGAGTGGGAGGGTTATAGAGCTGTTTGGGGGGGATCAGTGAGGTTGGGGTCTAAGGGGGGATCGTACACATCAGCATATGTAAATATGCTTTTTTTTTTTAAAAAAAAGGGCCAAATACCTTTTATTTTAGTACTGGCAGAGTTTCTGCCAGTACTTAAGATGGCGGGGACAATTGTGGGGTGGGGGAGGGAAGAGAGCTGTTTGGGAGGGATCAGGGGGTCTGATGTTTCAGGTGGGAGGCTGAGCTCTACACTAAATCTAATATTAACCCTGCAAGCTCCCTACAAGCTACCTAATTAACCCCCCTTCACTGCTAGCCATAATACACGTGTGATGCGCAGCGGCATTTAGCGGCCTTCTAAATACCAAAAAGCAACGCCAAAGCCATATATGTCTGCTATTTCTGAACAAAGGGGATCCCAGAGAAGCATTTACAACCATTTGTGCCATAACTGCACAAGCTGTTTGTAAATGATTTCAGTGAGAAACCTAAAATTGTGAAAAATGTAACGTTTTTTTTTTATTTGATCGCATTTGGCGGTGAAATTGTGGCATGAAATATACCAAAATGGGCCTAGATCAATACTTGGGGTTGTCTACTACACTACACTAAAGCTAAAATTACCCCAAAAAGCTCCCTACATGCTCCCTAATTAACCCCTACACTGCTGGGCATAATACACGTGTGGTGCGCAGTGGCATTTAGTGGCATTCTAATTACCAAAAAGCAACACCAAAGCCATATAAGTCTGCTATTTATGAACAAAGGGGATCCCAGAGAAGAATTTACAACCATTTGTGCCATAATTGCACAAGCTGTTTGTAAATAATTTCAGTGAGAAACCTAAAGTTTGTGAAAAAAATTTGTGAAAAAGTGAACGATTTTTTTTATTTGATCGCATTTGGCGGTGAAATGGTGGCATGAAATATACCAAAATGGGCCTAGATCAATACTTTGGGTTGTCTACTAAAAAAAAATATATACATGTCAATGAATATTCAGAGATTCCTAAAAGATATCAGTGTTCTAATGTAACTAGCGCTAATTTTGAAAAAAAAAATGGTTTGGAAATAGCAAAGTGCTACTTGTATTTATGGCCCTATAACTTGCAAAAAAAAAAGAACATGTAAACATTGGGTATTTCTAAACTCAGGACAAAATTTAGAAACTATTTAGCATAGGTGTTTTTTGGTGGTTGTAGATATGTAACAGATTTTGGGGGTCAAAGTTAGAAAAAGTGTTTTTTTTTTTAATTTTTCCTCATATTTAATAATTTTTTATAGTAAATTATAAGATATGATGAAAATAATGGTATCTTTAGAAAGTCCATTTAATGGTGAGAAAAACGGTATATAATATGTGTGGGTACAGTAAATGAGTAAGAGGAAAATTACAGCTAAACACAAACACCACAAAAATGTAAAAATAGCCTTGGTCCCAAACGGACAGAAAATGGAAAAGTGATGTGGTCATTAAGGGGTTAAAAAAAATGTTCAAAACCAGCTTAGCACCCAGGTGGGAAAAAGCCATTTCCCACATGGGTGCTAAGCTGGTTTTGAACTTTTTTTTTATTTTATTTTTTAAATATATTTTTTTTAACTTTTTTTTACTTTTTTTTACAGATCCCCAAGACCTTTCCAGCAGTGGGTCTTGGGGGTCTGTAGCAGCCAAAGGGTTAAAAAGAGAAAAAAATACACTCTGTAAACAGTCAACTTTCACAAAGGAAAAGTCTGAGAAAGTGAAAACAGAAAAATAAAACCGACTTTGTCAGTTTTGAAATAGCAAGACACGACCGTGAGATGAGAAACTTCATAAAGGTAACAGAGCCTCATGAATTCCATATGATTGATGAAGGTTTGGGTGAAAAATTTAGATCACGTTCCTGCTACACCTTGGAAAACCCATGGTCAGCCCCTTGCTCTGTCTATGAGATATCCGAGAAGCTTATTGTTCTATCCAGTGGGAATAATTTTCTATAACAAACCAGCAATGAGAATATTCTACACTTACAGATTTTTACATTAACTGTTTGTCATGTTTTCAAAAAAAAAAAGTTGTTATTGTTTTAACCTCTTAGCAACGGGTTCCCTTTTATGTACAAGATTCCATGCATCGGGCAGCTGTAGAGGTTAGTGGCAGGAAAACCAGTAATGATAAGCTGAGAAAAATATGTGAAGCAAGGCTCAATGAATGAAGAAAAGGCTTTCATGCTTTAATCTTTACCATCTTTGCTCATGGCAACCTCATAAGTATTTTTTTATAACTGAACATAGCCCAAAAATGCATCCAATCACCTTAGCAACTCTATTTTAAATCTTGCACTTATGTTAGTTTGTGTGTTTTTTTTTTTGTTGTTTTTTTTTTAATCAGTCTTAGAAAAGATCATCTGGCTAGATTTTCTGGTTTAAATGTATATCCAAAAGTATGTTAAAACAATTGAAAATAAGCACATGTGAGACTAGCATGATGAACAATCATCATTTGTGAGTAATCATTTTCAGCATTATTTATTGTGTAAATGCCCCTATTCTTCATCTGTCATCTTTCATATGTATCACTTTATGAGTGAAAGTACTCACTTGTAAAGTTGTGCCTCAAGCAGAATTTTTTATTCTCCACCACAGAGGACATAAGTAAAAACCTGGAGACACACCTAGCTTTAAGCAGCAGTAACTAACACAACAGTTGTAAGTACCTCATTACCTCATCAGTGGAGATCATAAAACATATTCAGCTTGTTATATTGCACATGGCTGCAAAACAACACAACATAAGGCCTGCGCAATAAAATAAAAAAAATATACCTGGTAAATCACCAGAAACACAACCAATTATCTCATTCGCAAACTGCAGCAATCTCTGATCATAATCAAGATGCTCCATGATATAAGCTGGGACCTAGCTTATTCCTCTGACTAAAAAAGCAATGATCTGAGCACTCGAAGGGGATAATAAAAAAATATAATTAATCTTTATTAGAACAAAAGTTAAAAGTGCATAGATATGCAGGAGTACAAGGAAGGCTGTCCTGATGCGTTTTATGCCCCTAGTGGCGCTAAGTCATAGGATATATGCTCCAGGAAACCATGTCATACTTAAGGGTGGCCTAACCAATCAGTGACCTCCATCGGGCCACACATGGAAACGCCCCCTACAAGCATAAGGTGGAATAAAAAAGACTTTCTAGTGCTTAAAACAAATACCCCATAAGAAAATAGTCAGAGCTTACAATGCAATTAAAAATAAGAAGTATTTTATTTAACTATAAAAACATATATATAATAAATGTCATAAAAATTATTTTTCAATAAAAAGATTGTGTGGATAATAAATTTCTATTTTGTCTTTTATCAAAAACTTCGTTAGAAAACGGGTTGGCCAACCTTGTTACAACTTCAATGGGCTGTCGAAGTTATTTAAATGAATTGATAATAAATTGATAATAAAAACAGCAGTGTATAAACAACAGAAATTTGAGTACTACAATCCATACAATTATTGAAATATGTAAAACCAACTGATGATACAGTGAGCTGTGTCTGATTTGTTGTAGATATAAAGTTAAGTAGTGCAATAAATTCTATGCGTTGTAGCTAATTTGTTGCAAGTACAACATGCAATATATCATCAGTTGGTTTTACATATTTCAATAATTGTATGAATTGTAGTACTCAAATTTCTGTTGTTTATACACTGCTGTTTTTATTATCAATTTATTATCAATTCATTTAAATAACTTCGACAGCCCATTGAAATCTTTCAAAGAGAAATGAGTTCTCTCCTAAGAGACCACGTGGGCACGGCAGTCGTTATGGACGACATCTTAATGTATGGGTTTACATTTGAGGAACATGATCAGCGATTGAGCTGTGTGCTGCAAACTATCAAAGAGTCTGGGCTGAAGCTAAATAAAGAGAAATGCCATTTTAGGAAAGCTGAGTTATGTTACTTTGGGTATATCATCAACCCCCGAGAAAATTTGTTCTATTGAACAGATGAAAAGTCCTTCTGATGTACATGAGCTGAGACTAATATTGGGCCTGGTAAAATATGTGGGCAGGTTCCTTCCAGATTTATCCACAATACTACACCCTATCACAGAGTTGCTAAAGAAAGATGTTGCCTGGGTCTGGGGACCTTCACAGGAAGAATATTTTATGCAGGTCAAGTCCCTGCTGGGGTCTGCCCCAGTGTTGGGGTTCTATGACCCTTCCAAAAAGACTGTGGTTAGTGCTGATGCAAGCAGTTATGGGTTAGGGGCCACCCTCCTTCAGTTGAATGAGAACAAACTACAGCCCATCGCCTACTGTTCCCGTACACTGACGGCTGCTGAATCAAAATACGCCCAAATTGAGATATAGTGCCTGGCTGCAGTTTGGGCCTGTAAGCGCTTTCAGCGTTACCTAGTGGGTTTAGAGAAATTTAGTCTGGAGACTGATCATAAACCGCTAGTCCCTCTAATCAACTCCTATGATATTGACAAAACACCCCTAAGATGCCAGAGACTTCTAATGAGGGTACTCAGGTTCAACGTTCAGGCAGTGCATATGCTGGGGAAACAACTGGTTGTGGCAGATACACTTTTGAGGCTCCCACTGGCTGCTGCTGAAGAGTCTTCAACGGAATCAGACGTGGAAGTGTATGTAGATTCAGTTCTGGTCTCCAAATCCATCTCTTCAGGGAAGCTAGAACAAATAAGAAAAGAGACATATTTAGATACAGACCTTCAAGAAGTTATAAAGTACATAAAAGAAAGTTGGCCTGAGAGTCGGGCAACCTGGATATCTTTAAGTTCTTACCAGTCAGAAAGGTTGCAGCTCACGGAGCTGGATGGGTTGGTGCTGTTCCTGGACCGCATTATTATTCTTGTCAGCATGCGGCAGGAGATGTTAAACATGATTCATGATGGCCACTTAGGCATTACAAAGTGCAGAGAAAGAGCAGCTACGGCTGTATGGTGGCCTCGGATCAGTTCTGACATCACAAGTCATGTGTCTAAATTTAAACCAGTCCTATAAGACAAAAAATGAGAGGCGCTCTTGGTGCAGCAAGTTCCAAAGGCCTAGATTTGGAGTTCGGCGGTAAAAGGGCTGTTAACGCTCCGCGGGCTTTTTTCTGGCCGCACCATAAATTTAACTCTGGTATCGAGAGTTCAAACAAATGCTGCGTTAGGCTCCAAAAAAGGAGCGTAGAGCATTTTTACTGCAAATGCAACTCTCGATACCAGAGTTGCTTACGGACGCGGCCGGCCTCAAAAACGTGCTCGTGCACGATTCTCCCATAGGAAACAATGGGGCTGTTTGAGCTGAAAAAAAACCTAACACCTGCAAAAAAGCAGCGTTCAGCTCCTAACGCAGCCCCATTGTTTCCTATGGGGAAACACTTCCTACGTCTGCACCTAACACTCTAACATGTACCCGAGTCTAAACACCCCTAACCTTACACTTATTAACCCCTAATCTGCCACCCCCGCTATCGCTGACACCTGCATATTTTTTTTTAACCCTAATCTGCCGCTCCGTAAACCGCCGCAACCTACGTTATCCCTATGTACCCCTAATCTGCTGCCCTAACATCGCCGACCCCTATATTATATTTATTAACCCCTAATCTGCCCCCCTCAACGTCGCCGACACCTGCCTACACTTATTAACTCCTAATCTGCCGAGCGGACCTGAGCGCTACTATAATAAAGTTATTAACCCCTAATCCGCCTCACTAACCCTATCATAAATAGTATTAACCCTAATCTGCCCTCCCTAACATCGCCGACACCTACCTTCAATTATTAACCCCTAATCTGCCGAGCGGACCTCACTGCTACTATAATAATAATGTATTAACCCCTAAAGCTAAGTCTAACCCTAATACTAACACCCCCTAACTTAAATATAATTTACATCTAACGAAATTAATTAACTCTTATTAAATAAATGATTCCTATTTAAAGCTAAATACTTACCTGTAAAATAAATCCTAATATAGCTACAATATAAATTATAATTATATTATAGCTATTTTAGGATTAATATTTATTTTACAGGCAACTTTTTAATTATTTTAACCAGGTACAATAGCTATTAAATAGTTAAGAACTATTTAATAGTTACCTAGTTAAAATAATAACAAATTTACCTGTAAAATAAATCCTAACCTAAGATATAATTAAACCTAACACTACCCTATCAATAAAATAATTAAATAAACTACCTACAATTACCTACAATTAACCTAACACTACACTATCAATAAATTAATTAAACACAATTCCTACAAAAAAATACAATTAAATAAACTAGCTAAAGTACAAAAAATAAAAAAGAACTAAGTTACAAAAAATAATAAAATATTTACAAACATAAGAAAATATTACAACAATTTTAAACTAATTACACCTACTATAAGCCCCCTAATAAAATAACAAAGCCCCCCAAAATAAAAAATTCCCTACCCTATTCTAAATTAAAAAAGTTACAAGCTCTTTTACCTTACCAGCCCTGAACAGGGCCCTTTGCGGGGCATGCCCAAGGATTTCAGCTCTTTTGCCTGTAAAAAAAAACATACCATACCCCCCCCAACATTACAACCCACCACCCACATACCCTAATCTAACCCAAACCCCCTTAAATAAACCTAACACTAAGCCCCTGAAGATCTTCCTACCTTGTCTTCACCATACCAGGTTCACCGATCCGTCCTGGCTCCAACATCTTCATCCAACCCAAGCGGGGGTTGGCGATCCATCATCCGGTGCTGAAGAGGTCCAGAAGAGGCTCCAAAGTCTTCCTCCTATCCGGCAAGAAGAGGACATCCGGACCGGCAAACATCTTCTCCAAGCGGCATCTTCAATCTTCTTCCATCCGGTGCGGAGCGGGTCCATCTTGAAGCAGGCGACGCGGATCCATCCTCTTCGTCCGTTGTCTCCCGACGAATGACGGTTCCATTAAGGGACGTCATCCAAGATGGCGTCCCTCGAATTCCGATTGGCTGATAGGATTCTATCAGCCAATCGGAATTAAGGTAGGAATTTTCTGATTGGCTGATGGAATCAGCCAATCAGAATCAAGTTCAATCCGATTGGCTGATCCAATCAGCCAATCAGATTGAGCTCGCATTCTATTGGCTGATCGGAACAGCCAATAGAATGCGAGCTCAATCTGATTGGCTGATTGGATCAGCCAATCGGATTGAACTTGATTCTGATTGGCTGATTCCATCAGCCAATCAGAATATTCCTACCTTAATTCCGATTGGCTGATAGAATCCTATCAGCCAATCGGAATTCGAGGGACGCCATCTTGGATGACGTCCCTTAAAGGAACCGTCATTCGTCGGGAGACAACGGAAGAAGAGGATGGATCCGCGTCGCCTGCTTCAAAATGGACCCGCTCCGCACCGGATGGAAGAAGATTGAAGATGCCGCTTGGAGAAGATGTTTGCCGGTCCGGATGTCCTCTTCTTGCCGGATAGGAGGAAGACTTTGGAGCCTCTTCTGGACCTCTTCAGCACCGGATGATGGATCGCCAACCCCCGCTTGGGTTGGATGAAGATGTTGGAGCCAGGACGGATCGGTGAACCTGGTATGGTGAAGACAAGGTAGGAAGATCTTCAGGGGCTTAGTGTTAGGTTTATTTAAGGGGGTTTGGGTTAGATTAGGGGTATGTGGGTGGTGGGTTGTAATGTTGGGGGGGGGGTATGGTATGTTTTTTTTTACAGGCAAAAGAGCTGAAATCCTTGGGGCATGCCCCGCAAAGGGCCCTGTTCAGGGCTCGTAGGGTAAAAGAGCTTGTAACTTTTTTAATTTAGAATAGGGTAGGGAATTTTTTATTTTGGGGGGCTTTGTTGTTTTATTAGGGGGCTTAGAGTAGGTGTAATTAGTTTAAAATTGTTGTAATATTTTTCTTATGTTTGTAAATATTTTATTATTTTTTGTAACTTAGTTCTTTTTTATTTTTTGTACTTTAGCTAGTTTATTTAATATTTATTTTAATTAAATTGATAGTGTAGTGTTAGGTTATTTGTAGGAATTGTGTTTAATTAATTTATTGATAGTGTAGTGTTAGGTTAATTGTAGGTAATTGTAGGTAGTTTATTTAATTAATTTATTGATAGGGTAGTGTTAGGTTTTTATATCTTAGGTTAGGATTTATTTTACAGGTAATTTTGTAATTATTTTAACTAGGTAACTATTAAATAGTTCTTAACTATTTAATAGCTATTGTACCTGGTTAAAATAAATACAAAGTTACCTGTAAAATAAATATTAATCCTAAAATAGCTATAATATAATTATAATTTATATTGTAGCTATATTAGGATTTATTTTACAGGTAAGTATTTAGCTTTAAATAGGAATAAGTTATTTAATAAGAGTTAATTAATTTCGTTAGATGTAAATTATATTTAAGTTAGGGGGGTGTTAGTGTTAGGGTTAGACTTAGCTTTAGGGGTTAATCAATTTATTAGAATAGCGGTGAGCTCCGGTCGTAGATTAGGGGTTAATAATTGAAGGTAGGTGTCGGCGATGTTAGGGAGGGCAGATTAGGGGTTAATACTATTTATGATAGGGTTAGTGAGGCGGATTAGGGGTTAATAACTTTATTATAGTAGCGCTCAGGTCCGCTCGGCAGATTAGGGGTTAATATAGTGTAGGCAGGTGTCGGCGACGTTGAGGGGGGCAGATTAGGGGTTAATAAATATAATATAGGGGTCGGCGGTGTGAGGGGTAGCAGATTAGGGGTACATAGGGATAACGTAGGTGGCGGCGCTTTGCGGTCGGAAGATTAGGGGTTAATTATTTTAAGTAGCTGGCGGCGACGTTGTGGGGGGCAGGTTAGGGGTTAATAAATGTAATACAGGGGTCGGCGGGGTTAGGGGCAGCAGATTTGGGGTACATAAGTATAACGTAGGTGGCGGTCGGCAGATTAGGGGTTAAAAATTTTAATCGAGTGGCGGCGATGTGGGGGGAGCTCGGTTTAGGGGTACATAGGTAGTTTATGGGTGTTAGTGTACTTTAGGGTACAGTAGTTAAGAGCTTTATGAACCGGCGTTAGCCAGAAAGCTCTTAACTCCTGCTATTTTCAGGCGGCTGGAGTTTTGTCGTTAGAGCTCTAACGCTCACTTCAGAAACGACTCTAAATACCAGCGTTAGAAAGATCCCATTGAAAAGATAGGATACGCAAATGGCGTAGGGGGATCTGCGGTATGGAAAAGTCGCGGCTGAAAAGTGAGCGTTAGACCCTTTAATCACTGACTCCAAATACCAGCGGGCGGCCAAAACCAGCGTTAGGAGCCTCTAACGCTAGTTTTGACGGCTACCGCCGAACTCCAAATCTAGGCCAAAGATAAGATAGACAGCGTATGGTAGATAAATTCCAAATACTCACAAACAAAGTTGCACATGGGGCGGAGCTTGGTGAGCTGCAGAGCAGACGTGCTGATACAGAGCTCTTGCACAAAAAGCTGTCTAAAGTGTTTTTTTTAGATAAAAAGTACGCCAATTGCCACAAAAACATCAGGAAAGTGCCAGAGAGTAATAGATAGCACTTTGGGCTGTATTTTTAATGTAAAAGAGGATCCGGAGGCAGGCCGACTGGGAGTACCGGAAGAGTTGGCAGGAAAGTCCGGGGCTTCGGCCTACACCGGCACTTATACAACACAATAACGGATCGATTAAAAGGACAGTGACTAAACCTACAACGAGCACATTCTGTCAGTGACCCGGAAAGCCAGTTTTCACTATCATTGACAAGAGACTTTTTCCTGAACAGGCCGCAGCCTGGAAAAGCTCCGGTGAAGAGGCAGTAAGTGCTTTATTATTCACTTCATAAATAAGCATACCATACTTTTCAATACTTACCCTAATTCATTACATTGCTCTGATGCTGGTTTATAAGGCCCTGAACACACTTTATAATTTACAGCAAGTAAGAGGCCTAGAAATAACAGAACACCACGTGGGGACTATATTTGCAATATCTGCTTAAGTGATTATTTCAAGCATCACTGGAGACACAAATAGGAGATGGTAATCAACAAATAGGGGATCCTTCAGAGTTAGGTTCTTTTCAGTGAAGAGCTGACATCTATAACATCTGAAAGTCTAGCTAACCTGGGGGTGCACCTACAGGGGTAACTTCAGGATACGTTTAGCAGACGAACTACGCAGCTCTCAGAAGTCTTATGACATTAGAACCAGGATTCCCTATATAAAGGAACTTAAAATGCGGTATTATATTTTGCAATACTAGCAGGAAAAATAATATGCTGATGCTGTATCAATAATGGTTAACCTGGAACAAATGTAATAGCGATATACGGTCAGAAACATTAGCAATGTTACCATAGCATATTTACACTGATATTGTGGCCCTTCATTACTCTCATAACTGTCTGGGTTAAATAACTTAAGATTTGTGCGAGGAATAACTTCTATAGAGTCTTGTTGGTACTAACAACAGCATTCAAGATGAAAAGTAGAAATCAATCTGTAAAAGAATGTCTCTCTAAATCTCAATCGAAATTAAGAACTCTAGATAAATTTACAAGCTCACCAAAACATAACACCGCAAGTGAAACCTCAGAGGAGGAAAATGTGCAACAAGGGATATCCCCAACAATGAACTGCTAACCCAAATAAAATCCTTTTTCCATGAAGAGCTGAAAACGGCCTTGCAGGATCTTAAGCAAGATATCAGAGAGATTGGAGGCAGGACAACAGAGATTGAAAACAAATTAGAAGATATTTCAGAAGAAATCCACAAATCCAACACACACTTCTGGACCACTCCATTTATATAAAAAAGCTTGAGGATCAAGTTGAAGATTTGGAGAACAGATCTAGAAGGTCCAACCTTCGTATTAGAAATCTTCCTGAGGACTATAAGAATTTACAAGCGGATATAACTGAAATTTCACAAACTCATCCCAGACACAGATCCTACAATGCTGATCTGGACAGAGTACATAGGGCCTTAACCAAGCCCGCGCAATCCAAAACAAGAGACATTATTGTCAATTACACTATTTCCATGTCAAGGAATTAATTATCCAAGCAGCCAGACAGACTCGTACCATCACATATGAGGGCCACAGTATCCAGATTTTTACTGACTTATCGCCAATCACACTGAGAGACGCAGGGAGCTGAGACCAGTGGTTATGGCTCTTATCAGAGAAAACATCAAATACCGCTGGAATTTCCCATTCAAACTGATCTTCACTCATAACAACATCTCATACTCTTGCACCACTCTAGAAGAGGGACTAATGCTCTTATCTAAATTAGAGATTCAAGTTGCTGAAGATGAACCACCGACCACCCACAAACCTTTGAAAAAGTCAATACAGAGAGAGTGGTCGACAGTAAGCAAGAGTGGCAAAATCAAAAAAGTGAAAACTGCTTCAATCAGAGAAGATGAAGACATAGACCCTCCAGTGGAGGCACTTACAGTGCCTTGACTCTTTATGGATCTGAAGTGGAGATCAAAGTACTACGGATCGTAGAAGTTTACAAGAGGATTTGTTCTATATACCATGTAGAGGATGTCATATGCAGACTTTCGGATCAATGATTCCTGAACTTTCTCATCAGCAGATATGAAGAGAACTGTACGCAACTTTATTATATGAGAGTCCGGGGTCCATTGAAGACTCTTCCTCTTTGCCTACTCCCTATATCTCCCACTTCCCTATATTTTATGCTCTCGGCTTCTTTCTTCTATCCCTTTTTCTTCTTAACTTATCTCTAATACCATGTTATTTGGATTGCTGAAGGTACTGTAATGTTAACTTTCTTCCGAAGTTAGACCAACGTAAAGCTGTTAGAGGTTCCAGTGTTGACCTAAGTTATGATATTTATTTGTTAATGATGCACAATGCGCGTTAAGTTGTAAGTATTTATCTTGTTATTGTTTTTGTTTATATACAGTCTCAAATGCTCACAAAACACAGATGTATAAAAAATTGTCTCATAAAATTGTCTCTAGCTACAAAGGGAGATGCTAGCAAACATAAGGGGGAAAAGAAATGCATATTAAACTAATAACCCACAATGTGAGAGGGTTAAATTCCAACATAAAAAGGAAAAAGGCAATCTCAGAATATAAATCCCAAAGTGCCCACATAATAATGCTACAAGAGACGCATTTTGTTTCAGAAACCACGCCCAAGTACTGGGATAAGAACTACCCATTGCAGTTTCACGCACTTAATCCTAAAAAAAAAATGTGGGGTCTCCATCCTAGTACATGCATCTCTAAATTTTAAAAAGGAGGAAATCCTTAAAGACAGGGAAGGGAGACTCTAATTGTAAAGGGAACGATACACAATACTCCAGTAATTTTGGTGAATGTTTACGCACCCAATGATAATCAAGGCCCATTTTTAAGCAGGTTAAGTAGGCTTTTATCAAGCTGGAAAAAAAGTAAGATCATTATGGGTGGGGATTTTAATCTGACATTAAATGACAACTAGACAGGACCTCGCAGTGACCTGTAAAAAAAGACGAATAACTCCTGCACAACAGCTTCTCAGAGACCTTCTCCTAGACTTTAACCTTATTGATAGTTGGAGAGCATTTAATAAGGGAGTTAAAGACTACACTTTTTATTCCCCAGTCTATAACTCATACTCAAGAATAGACCTAATTCTGGTTAGTCAGATACTATTACCGCTAATGAAGTCAGCCTCTATAAATAATAGTGCCTGGTCAGATCATGATATGGTGGTGGTGGAATTTGAAGGGTTGGTTAATATACATCGAACTAGGTCCTGGTCCCTAAACCCGAGCCTACTTCAAGATGATATTTTAGTTCAGAATATCCAAAAACACATCAGTGAGTTTATATCTATAAATGAAGGGACACTTTCCAATCCAAATTTTGTTTGGAGTGCTCTTAAAGCCTCCCTGAGAGGGATGCTAATAGAAGAGGGTAGCAAAATTAGGAAAACACATAACTCCACCATAGCAACACTAAGGCCTAGATTTGGAGTTTTGTCGGTAACGACCCGAAAAACTAACGCCGGCTTTTTTATGGCCGCACCATAAAAATAACTCTGGTATTGAGAGTCCACATAAAGGCTGCGTTAGGCTCCAAAAAAGGAGCGTAGAGCATTTTTAACGCAGCTTCAACTCTCGATACCAGAGTTGCTTACGGACGCGGCCAGCCTCAAAAACGTGCTTGTGCACGATTCCCCCATAGGAAACAATGGGGCTGTTTGAGCTGAAAAAAAACCAAACACCTGCAAAAAAGCCGCGTTCAGCTCCTAATGCAGCCCCATTGTTTCCTATGCGGTAACCCTTCCTACGTCTGCACTTAACACTCTAACATGTACCCCGAGTCTAAACACCCCTAACCTTACACTTATTAACCCCTAATCTGCCGCCCCCGCTATCGCTGACCCCTGCATATTATTATTAACCCTAATCTGCCGCTCCGTAAACTGCCGCTACTTACATTATCCCTATGTACCCCTAATCTGCTGCCCTAACATCGCCGACCCCTATATTATATTTATTAACCCCTAATCTGCCCCCCACAACGTCGCCTCCACCTGCCTACACTTATTAACCCCTAATCTGCCGACCGGACCTGAGCGCTACTATAATAAAGTTATTAACCCCTAATCCGCCTCACTAACCCTATCATAAATAGTATTAACCCCTAATCTGCCCTCCCTAACATCGCCGACACCTAACTTCAAATAGTATTAACCCCTAATCTGCCGACTGGAGCTCACCGCTATTCTAATAAATGTATTAACCCCTAAAGCTAAGTCTAACCCTAACACTAACACCCCCCGAAGTTAAATATAATTTAAATCTAACGAAATTAATTAACTCTTATTAAATAAATTATTCCTATTTAAAGCTAAATACTTACCTGTAAAATAAATCCTAATATAGCTACAATATAAATTATAATTATATTATAGCTATTTTAGTATTAATATTTATTTTACAGGCAACTTTGTATTTATTTTAACCATGTACAATAGCTATTAAATAGTTAAGAACTATTTAATAGCTAAAATAGTTAAAATAATTACAAAATTACCTGTAAAATAAATCCTAACCTAAGTTACAAATAAACCTAACACTAGACTATCAATAAATTAATTAAATAAACTACCTACAATTATCTACAATTAAACCTAACACTACACTATCAATAAATTAATTAAATACAATTGCTACAAATAAATACAATTAAATAAACTAGCTAAAGTACAAAAAATAAAAAAGAACTAAGTTACAAAAAATAAAAAATATTTACAAACATAAGAAAAATATTACAACAATTTTAAACTAATTACACCTACTCTAAGCCCCCTAATAAAATAACAAAGCCCCCCCAAATAAAAAAATGCCCTACCCTATTCTCAATTACTAAAGTTCAAAGCTCTTTTACCTTACCAGCCCTGAACAGGGCCCTTTGCGGGGCATGCCCCAAGAAATACAGCTCTTTTGCCTGTAAAAAAAAACATACAATACCCAAGCCCCCCAACATTACAACCCACCACCCACATACCCCTAATCTAACCCAAACCCCCCTTAAATAAACCTAACACTAAGCCCCTGAAGATCATCCTACCTTGTCTTCACCTCACCGGGTTCACCGATCGGTCCTGAAGAGCTCCTCCGATGTCCTGATCCAAGCCCAAGCGGGGGGCTGAAGAGGTCCATGATCCTGCTGAAGTCTTCATCCAAGCGGGGCAGAAGAGGTCTTCCATCCGATTGAAGTCTTCATCCAAGCGGCATCCATCCGGAGCGAAGCGGCAGCATCCTGAAGACCTCCACCGCGGAACATCCATCCTGGCCGACGACTGAATGACGAATGACGGTTCCTTTAAATGATGTCATCCAAGATGGCGTCCCTCGAATTCCGATTGGCTGATAGGATTCTATCAGCCAATCGGAATTAAGGTAGGAATATTCTGATTGGCTGATGGAATCAGCCAATCAGAATCAAGTTCAATCCGATTGGCTGATCCGATCAGCCAATCAGATTGAGCTCGCATTCTATTGGCTGTTCCGATCAGCCAATCAGAATATTCCTACCTTAATTCCGATTGGCTGATAGAATCCTATCAGCCAATCGGAATTCGAGGGACGCCATCTTGGATGACGTCATTTAAAGGAACCGTCATTCGTCGTTCAGTCGTCGGCCAGGATGGATGTTCCGCGGTGGAGGTCTTCAGGATGCTGCCGCTTCGCTCCGGATGGATGCCGCTTGGATGAAGACTTCAATCGGATGGAAGACCTCTTCTGCCCCGCTTGGATGAAGACTTCAGCAGGATCATGGACCTCTTCAGCCCCCCGCTTGGGCTTGGATCAGGACATCGGAGGAGCTCTTCAGGACCGATCGGTGAACCCGGTGAGGTGAAGACAAGGTAGGATGATCTTCAGGGGCTTAGTGTTAGGTTTATTTAAGGGGGGTGTGGGTTAGATTAGGGGTATGTGGGTGGTGGGTTGTAATGTTGGGGGGCTTTGGTATTGTATGTTTTTTTTTACAGGCAAAAGAGCTGTATTTCTTGGGGCATGCCCCGCAAAGGGCCCTGTTCAGGGCTGGTAAGGTAAAAGAGCTTTGAACTTTAGTAATTTAGAATAGGGTAGGGCATTTTTTTATTTTGGGGGGCTTTGTTATTTTATTAGGGGGCTTAGAGTAGGTGTAATTAGTTTAAAATTGTTGTAATATTTTTCTTATGTTTGTAAATATTTTTTTATTTTTTGTAACTTAGTTCTTTTTTATTTTTTGTACTTTAGCTAGTTTATTTAATTGTATTTATGTGTAGCAATTGTATTTAATTAATTTATTGATAGTGTAGTGTTAGGTTAATTGTAGATAATTGTAGGTAGTTTATTTAATTAATTTATTGATAGTCTAGTGTTAGGTTTATTTGTAACTTAGGTTAGGATTTATTTTACAGGTAATTTTGTAATTATTTTAACTATTTTAGCTATTAAATAGTTCTTAACTATTTAATAGCTATTGTACATGGTTAAAATAAATACAAAGTTACCTGTAAAATAAATATTAATCCTAAAATAGCTATAATATAATTATAATTTATATTGTAGCTATATTAGGATTTATTTTACAGGTAAGTATTTAGCTTTAAATAGGAATAATTTATTTAATAAGAGTTAATTAATTTCGTTAGATTTAAATTATATTTAACTTAGGGGGGGTGTTAGTATTAGGGTTAGACTTAGCTTTAGGGGTTAATCCATTTATTAGAATAGCGGCGAGATTCGGTCGGCAGATTAGGGGTTAATGTTTGAAGTTAGGTGTCGGCGATGTTAGGGAGGGCAGATTAGGGGTTAATACTATTTATTATAGGGTTAGTGAGGCGGATTAGGGGTTAATAACTTTATTATAGTAGCGCTCAGGTCCGGTCGGCAGATTAGGGGTTAATAAGTGTAGGCAGGTGGAGGCGACGTTGAGGGGGGCAGATTAGGGGTTAATAAATATAATATAGGGGTCGGCGGTGTTAGGGGCAGCAGATTAGGGGTACATAAGGATAACGTAGGTGGCGGCGCTGTGCGGTCGGCAGATTAGGGGTTAATAAGTGTAGGCAGGTGGAGGCGACGTTGTGGGGGGCAGGTTAGGGGTTAATAAATATAATACAGGGGTCGGCGGTGTTAGGGGCAGCAGATTAGGGGTACATAAGGATAACGTAGGTGGCGGCGCTTTTCGGTCGGCAGATTAGGGGTTAATAAGTGTAAGCAGGTGGCGGCGACGTTGTGGGGGGCAGGTTAGGGGTTAATAAATATAACACAGGGGTCGGCGGTGTTAGGGGCAGCAGATTAGGGGTACATAAGTATAACGTAGGTGGCGGTCGGCAGATTAGGGGTTAAAAAATGTTTTCCGAGTGTCGGCGATGTGGGGGGACCTCGGTTTAGGGGTACATAGGTAGTTTATGGGTGTTAGTGTACTTTAGAGCACAGTAGTTAAGAGCTTTATAAACCGGCGTTAGCCCAGAAAGCTCTTAACTACTGACTTTTTTCCTGCAGCTGGAGTTTTGTCGTTAGATGTCTAACGCTCACTTCAGACACGACTCTAAATACCGGAGTTATAAAAATCCCATTGAAAAGATAGGATACACAATTTACGTAAGGGGATCTGCGGTATGGAAAAGTCGCCGCTGGAAAGTGAGCGTTAGACCCTATTTTGAGTGACTCCAAATACCGGCGGTAGCCTAAAACCAGCGTTAGGAGCCTCTAACGCTGGTTTTCACGGCTACCGCCAAACTCCAAATCTAGGCCTAAGAAAGGAAATTGAGATAATAAGAGAACAATTAGCTAAAAAGAAGCAAAACAAACTAAGGAAATTACTAAATAGCAAGAATGAGGAATTAAACCAGCTACTAGATAGAGAGGCGGTCCATTCTATTAAAATAGTGGACACCAGGTATTATATTTATGGCAATAAGCCTGACAAGATGCTGGCTAATAAGCTAAAGGAAATCACTAGGGCCTCCACTATTCCTCAAATTCAAGGAGCTAATGGCCAAGTTACTAATGACCTACTTCAGATAGCCTATGAATTTGCAACATTTTATACCCAGCTTTATAATTTACCCAGCACCAAGGCAGGAACGAATAAGAGAGAGGAATTAGACATTTATTTAGGAAACAGTAGACTTCAGAAGAAGAATTGATTTCTCTAAATGCCCCTATCACAACACAGGAAGTATTATTGGCCATTAAAGATCTGAAAAGGAATAAAGCCCCGGGCCCGGATGGCTTTCCAGGCTCCTTTTATAAAGATCTCTGAATGGTGGTGGCACCTCTATTGGTGAAACTGTATAATAATATTTTGCAGGGAGTGGAGATCCCCCCGGACCTGTTGACTGCGAGGGTGACGGTCATCCCGAAGGCGGGAAAAAATACACAATATTGTCATAATTACCGGCTAATATCCCTTATTAATCAAGATCTAAAGCTGTTCACCAAAATTTTGGCAAATCGTCTCGCCATACCAACTAGAAAGTTGATATATACAGATCAAGTTGGCTTCATCTCTCAGAGAGAAGCTCCAGACAATACACGAAAAGGGATTGACCTAATCAACTATGCAACGGTAAAGAAAGTGCCTTCTCTGTTTCTAGCTTTGGACGCAGAGAAGGCATTTGACATGGTCAACTTGGAATACATGTTTGCCGTTATCAGTAAAATGGGAATCAAAGGACCTTTTGCCACTGCTCTAAAAAGAATTTACTCCACACCTGATGCCTTTATTAGGCTCTCAGGGTATCAGTCATCACAAATTCAAATCCGAAATGGCACCAGACAGGGATGCCCCTTGTCTCCACTGTTGTTTGCTATGTGTATTGAGCCGGTATCAGTGTTAATTAGAGATAATCCAGACGTGGTAGGACTTAGAATAGGAGATACAGAATATAAAATATCACTTTTTGCTGATGATGTCATCCTCGCAGTCATGAAGCCGCTTCTTACTCTACCAGTAATTTACTCTATAATAAATAAATTTGGCCGATTATCTGGATACAAAATTAATGAAAGTAAATGTGAAGCCCTTAGTACTTCTCTCCCAAACACAACAAAAAAACTGATAGAAATAAATTTTGGATTTAATTGGGTTAAATCATCCCTTAAATATCTTGGAGTTAACCTCACAAATGATGTGAATAAATTATATAAAGAAAACTATGTCCCCATGTTCTCGCAGATTAAAGAACTCCTATTTAAGTGGGCCAAATATAAGTTATCACTGTATGGAAGAGTCGTAACGATCAAAATGACTGTACTTCCCAAACTGCTATACTTATTTAGAACCCTCCCAATAACCATCCCAATAGCAGAGCTACATAATGTTCAAAGAGAGATCTTAAAATATATTTGGCAGGGTCAATGAGCAAGAATAAATAAACAAAACCTGATGAGACATAAGAAGAACGGAGGGGTAGGTTTACCAAATCTAGTCTCCTACTACTATGCCGCCAGAATGGCGCAGACCACACAGTGGTACAGGATGAACCAAGCACCCCAATGGGTGCAATTAGAAAAAGACATACTAGAGGTAGGAAGGTTAGATACTATTCTCTGGGTGGTGAAGCAACATAGACCAGGACATATCAAAGAATATGTCTCGATTAGTCACACGACTTATATCTGGGATAAATTGACCAAGGCTTTCCCCCTAGTTAATGTTAGATCAAGATTGACCCCATTGGTTCCCATCATATCACTCATTAGTACACATATTAAGAAGAAATGGGAGAACAAAAGTCTCTATCGTATAGCGGATGCATTCATTAACAATAAAGTATTGACCTTCTCCCAATACAGAGAATTGGGGACTCCTGAACAGGGAGAATGGTATCACTACCTACAACTCACATCTAGGATAAGAGAAATAATGGGATCAAACACCCTCCCAAATAATACCACACTAGAAACAATATGTCTAGCAAGAGAATATAGGAGGGGATTGATTGCTTTATTATATCCATCATTTAATGAAGGAACCTGCAATAAAAAAAGTTATTTTATGATTAAGTGGGAACAGGACATAAATCAAACCTGAACATTAGAGACTTGGCTAACCAACCTTGATAGAGGCCTGTCATTTCCCCCGAATGCATTATTAAAGGAGAATTATATTAAGGTGGTACTTAAATGGTATATGTACCCCACAAGACTGGCCAACTCTCAGATAGACGGCTCCTATAGGTGTTATAGGGGATGTGGGGAAGAAGGGACATATTTCCATTTCTTCTAAATGCCCCTATCACAACACAGGAAGTATTATTGGCCATTAAAGATCTGAAAAGGAATAAAGCCCGGGCCCGGATGGCTTTCCAGGCTCCTTTTATAAAGATCTCCGAATGGCGGTGGCACCTCTATTGGTGAAACTGTATAATAATATTTTGCAGGGAGTGGAGATAACCCCGGACCTGTTGACTGCGAGGGTGACGGTCATCCCGAAGGCAGGAAAAAATACACAATATTGTCATAATTACCGGCCAATATCCCTTAGTAATCAAGATCTAAAGCTGTTCACCAAAATTTTGGCAAATCGTCTAGCCATACCCATTAGACAGTTGATATATACAGATCAAGTTGGCTTCATCTCTCAGAGAGAAGCTCCAGACAATACATGAAAAGTGATTGACCTAATCAACTATGCAACGGTAAAGAATGTGCCTTCTCTGTTTCTAGCTTTGGACGCAGAGAAGGCATTTGACAGGGTCAACTGGGAATACATGTTTGCAGTTATCAGTAAAATGGGAATCAAAGGACCTTTTTCCACTGCTCTAAAAAGAATTTACTCCACACCTGACGCCTTTATTAGGCTCTCAGGGTATCAGTCATCACAAATTCAAATCCGAAATGGCACCAGACAGGGATGCCCCTTGTCTCCCCTGTTGTTTGCTATGTGTATTGAGCCGGTATCAGTGTTAATTAGAGATAATCCAGACGTGGTAGGACTTAGAATAGGAGATACAGAATATAAAATATCACTTTTTGCTGATGACGTCATCCTCGCAGTCACGAAGCCGCTTCTTACTCTGCCAGTAATTTACTCTATAATAAATACATTTAGCCGATTATCTGGATACAAAATTAATGAAAGTAAATGTGAAGCCCTTAGTACTTCTCTCCCAAACACAACAAAAAAACTGATAGAAATAAATTTTGGATTTAATTGGGTTAAATCATCCCTTAAATATCTTGGAGTTAACCTCACAAATGATGTGAATAAATTATATAAAGAAAACTATGTCCCCATCTTCTCACAGATTAAAGAACTCCTATTTAAGTGGGCCAAATATAAGTTATCACTGTATGGAAGAGTGGTAACGATCAAAATGACTGTACTTCCCAAACTGCTATACTTATTTAGAACCCTCCCAATAACCATCCCAATAGCAGAGCTACATAATCTTCAAAGAGAGATCTTAAAATATATTTGGCAGGGTCAACGAGCAAGAATAAATAAAAAAACCTGATGAGACATAAGAAGAACGGAGGGGTAGGTTTACCAAATCTAGTCTCCTACTACTATGCCGCCAGAATGGCGCAGACCACACAGTGGTACAGGATGAACCAAGCACCCCAATGGGTGCAATTAGAAAAAGACATACTAGAGGTAGGAAGGTCAGATACTATTCTCTGGGCGGTGAAGCAACATAGACCAGGACATATCAAAGAATATGTCTCGATTAGTCACACGACTTATATCTGGGATAAATTGACCAAGGCTTTCCTCCTAGTTAATGTTAGATCAAGATTGACCCCATTGGTTCCCATCATATCACTCATTAGTACACATATTCAGAAGAAATGGGAGAACAAAAGTCTCTATCGTATAGCGGATGCATTCATTAACAATAAAGTATTGACCTTCACCCAATACAGAGAATTGGGGACTCCTGAACAGGGAGAATGGTATCACTACCTACAACTCACATCTAGGATAAGAGAAATAATGGGATCAAACACCCCCCCCCCCAAATAATACCACACTAGAAACAATATGTCTAGCAAGAGAATATAGGAGGGGATTGATTGCTTTATTATATCCATCATTTAATGAAGGAACCTGCAATAAAAAAAGTTATTTTATGATTAAGTGGGAACAGGACATAAATCAAACCTGGACATTAGAGACTTGGCTAAACAACCTTGATAGAGGCCTGTTATTTTCCCCGAATGCATTGTTAAAGGAGAATTATATTAAGGTGGTATTTAAATGGTATATGTACCCCACAAGACTGGCCAACTCTCAGATAGACTGCTCCTATAGGTGTTATAGGGGATGTGGGGAAGAAGGGACATATTTCCATATGTGGTGGCAATGTAATAAGGTTAAAAAGTTATGGGATCAAACCTCCACATTTTTAAGTACTATTTTCGAGACTGAATTTAACTTATCTCCAGAACAAGCTTTGCTACACTTCCCTATAGGAGGCAATGTTAAAAGACATCACAAACTAATAGCAATAATCTGTACCATAGTACGAATCTCAATAGCGAGATTCTGGAGAGTAGACCCCCCACATTTGACTATGTCAAAAAAAGAATTGACTATCATTTTAATATGGCCAGTGCCTCAGCAGCTGTTTTAAACTCCAGAAACCAATTTACCCAACAATGGGAACCCTATATAATGTACACAGAAAAGTTAAATAGAGCAAGATCCTCAACCACCTAGATAACACTTGAAATTAAGATATTTTGGAATTTTGATTTGGGCTTCGAAAAGTCTGGGTTACTGGAAGGGAAGAAGAGATCATACCCCTAGAAATCTACTGAGATTAAGAGACTAGAAGTGTATTTATGTGTATTGTAGTAACTAAGCACAGACAAAGAGTACTCATTTGTAGACTGTATTGTTCATGTTTTTCTGTTTTATTGTCATTTTTGTTTACAAAACATATGTCATTTTTTTAACAAAATTCAATAAAAAGATTTCAACAAAAAAAAACAAAGTTGCACATGCAGTGCAATAGCAGACAGGCCGAGACTTCTGAGCCGTTCGGCGGACTCACAGTAGCAGTAACTGGCAGTGTCCAGAACGAGGCTCCACCAGTGACGTCAATCACCTCTCCAGGACGCCGACAAGAAAATGAGCAGCACTGCAGGATCCAGGCGGTTCACTCGAGACCCAACCAGGCAGGTCTCACAATCAAAGGGGGATAATAATAATAAGTCCAGAGCAAGACTTAAAATTGCAAATACACTTTATTTAAAATACATAAAAGTTATTTAGTTACAGATAGTTTTTACTATTTGGTATCTAAACGGTCTTTTATGTGTCTAAATTTGCCTTTTACCGGAATGCCGGCCTACTCAGAGAAGGGAGCCCTTGATTTCTACACCGCTGCCTGCAGGCCCGTGGCAGAAAATAGCTGCTGACTTGTGCGAACTGCACAGGAAAAAGTACCTAGTCGTGATTGACTACTATTCCAGGTATTTGGAGATTGCACCCTTGAATGAAATCACAAGTCAAGCCGTTATCACTCGTCTCAAAAGCTTGTTCACCCGGTGGGTCATACCAATGGAGTTGGTGAGTGATAACGGAATGCAGTTCGCTTCCATAGAGTTCAGTTCTTTCAGCAGAGAATATGATTTTGCACATTCCACGTCAAGTCCACATTATCCGCAGGCCAATGGAATGGCTGAAAGGGCAGTTCAAACAACAAAGTTAATTTTGAAGCATTCTGAGCCGTACCTGGCCCTCTTGTTCTATAGGGTGACTCCCATTAAAGCCACGGGGTTTAGCCCGGCACAGCTGATGCTAGGATGCCAGATTTACACCACCTTACCCTCTCTGGGTGTCTTCCAGCCAACTAGCTCTATTCCTCGGGACAAAGTTCTTAGGAGGGATGAAGAGGCAAAAAGGGGCTATCGATTGTTCTACGACAGGAGACATTCTGTGAGGCCCTTACAGGAGCTGAATGCGGGGCAAAGTGTCAGAATTAAACTGGATGATGAGAAGAAATGGAAGATGCCTGCTACGGTAATTAAACGCTCTCCAGAACCAAGGTCTTATGTAGTCCTTACTGATGGAGGGACAGTTACACATAGAAATCAAAAACATCTTCAGCCTGTACCTGAGAGTTTGGAACTGGATGCCTCAGTACCACCGCCGGTGGGATCCCCTGTTTTAAAGGGGTGCCTTCCCCTCAGCAAGATCACAGCGGGGATATGTATTTGCCTCCAGCAGACTCTTAATCAACTTCTTCTGTATCAGAGGACAGTTCATGTAGAGTTACATCAAACAGAAGAGTGGTGAAACTTCTGGCCTGATATCGGGATTAACATTAGTTAGAACAGAGACCGGAAGTATTGGCAGATTAATCCCATGGTCACTGTGGACTAGGGTAGTCTACCGATGTTCAAGTCAGGATGTAATTCATGTTTTTTATGCAGAAAAGGGGCTATCGATTCTTCTACGACAGGAGACATTCTGTGAGGCCCTTACAGGAGACATTCTGTGAGGCCCTTACAGGAGCTGAATGTGGGGCAAAGTGTCAGAATTAAACTGGATGATGAGAAGAAATGGAAAATGCCTGCTACGGTAATTAAACGCTCTCCAGAACCAAGGTCTTATGTAGTCCTTACTGATGGAGGGACAGTTACACATAGAAATCAAAAACATCTTCAGCCTGTACCTGAGAGTTTGGAACTGGATGCCTCAGTACCACCGCTGGTGGGATCCCCTGTTTTAAAGGGGTGCCTTCCCCTCAGCAAGATCACAGCGGGGATATGTATTTGCCTCCAGCAGACTTTCAATCAAATTCTTCTGTTTCAGAGGAAAGTTCATGTAGAGTTACATCAAGCAGAGTGGTGAAACTTTCGGCCTGATATCGGGATTAACATTAGTTAGAACAGAGACCGGAAGTATGGGCAGATTAATCCCATGGTCACTGTGGACTAGGGTAGTCTACCCTGATGTTCAAGTCAGGATGTAATTCATGTTGTTTATGCAGATATTCTCTTTACCCTGTTATGTGTTATATACTATACAAAACTGTTGTTGTATGCTTCTTGTATACCGTGTTATTTGCTGTATCCAAATGGAAAAAAAAATGTATGCTTTGACCTTTGAAAAGGGGGAAGATGTGATGAGAGTGGGAAGTGATGACACTGGATGGGGCGGGGCTTAGGTCCATTAGTCTATGTCACGGTTACTAAGTGAGATCAATGCTACCAGATGTATATTTCTATGCTCTCCAATAAAATAGTGTTGTACCCTCTTTGCTGTGTCGTACATCTCATGACACAAAATAATTTCATTGATGTAAGTATTGTGATCAGAAAAGATGTATTGGAGTTCCCACCAACCCACAAACAAATTAGCATAGGTGGGGGCGAATTTCGCCCCCATGGCCGTGCCACAAAGTTGAAGATAAAATACATGATCAAACAAGAAATAGTTGTGGGTTAGTAGGAACTCCAAACAATCACACAAAATCTTTTTCCTCTTCCTGGTACAAGGTGTCTCTATCCAGAAACCACTTGGCGGCTCTGACTCCTAGATCATGTGGAATACATGAATAGAGTGATTCTATGTCAACCACTGCCCAGAAAAATGTTTTCTTCCATTTGATTATTTTTAGATGTTCTAATAGGTGACTGCAATCCCTCAGATAGCTTTACAAACTGGTAACCAATGGCTGGAGAATGGAGTCCATCCACTTGGACACAGCCTTTTTTTTCTTTCCCTTTAATAATCCCCTTAATGTTGGAGGACCATTCCTTACAGCCTCTACATTCTACCATCTGATGACATCCCCTGTCTTATCTGATGTCGTAGGGCATTTTTTCTGAACTAAGGAATCAAATTTGCCCAACACCCAATCATTATTTTATGGTGATGTGGAACATTGACCAAAAGTACCATGTTGCCTGGCATCTAAATTACAAACAAATAAATAACTAAATAAACAAAGAGAGTCAAAGCTATGGTAGAAGTACTTACATATCTACCACACTCTGCCCTGAGGTCATGTGACATTTACTGTTTATTACATGCAATGTACAATGATTTTCTGCACTTCATATGTTTGACAATTTGCTTAATTTGTGTTTTCAAATTTACCATTTATTTGTGGATATTTACTTCTTAACTGTCACAAATAAAATTGTAGTCTTTTGAATAAACTCCACAGATACAGGTGTTTCAGGTGATGAAGTCTAGGTCTAGCATGCATATTCTTGCCTCAGGCACTCATTTATTGTTCTAACGTCTGTGCTTCATTTGATTAAAGGGATATGGAACCCAAAACATGTATTTTGTGATTTAGACAGAGCGTACCATTTTAAAAAAGTTTCCAATTTACTTATATTCTTAAATTTACTTTGTTCCCATGATATTCTGTGTTGAAGAGATACCTAGGTAGGCATCTGGAGCACCACATGACAGGAAATAGTGCTCTTGCAAATAGATAAAATTCTTGCAAAACTGCTGCCATATAAAGCTCCAGAAATGGGCCGGCTCCTAAGCTTTAATTTCTGCCTTCCAACAAAAGATAACAAGAGAACGGAAAAAATAATGATAATAGAAGTAAATTAAATTATTATTTTATTAAATCACATGCTCTATCTCAATCATGAAAGAAAAACATGTTGGTTTCATATCCCTTTAATCTTGAGATATTTAAAAGGCAAATGAATCATTAACCCCCAGTTAAAACTTAAAGTGAAGGTAAACGTTCAAGAATGAGTGCCCGGTTTTTAAAAATACTAATAAAAACAGGGGCACTTCATTCATGAAAGTTTACATTTCACCCGTTTTGTTAAAATATTCTTACCTCTTCTTCTTGAATCCGCTCCAGCGCTTCACCTGCCCGTCGCAAGCCTCTTCATACGTCAGCAATGACAATTCCGACATCCTCCAATCACGGCTTCCCCCCGGGGAATCATTGCCTAAGGGAACGCCGTGATTGGAGGAAGCCGGTTTCGCCATTGCTGGGTAAGTTAACCAGGAAGAAGCAGGCGGGGCATCGTTTCAGAATGGCGATCCGGCATTTCAGAAGAAAAAGGTAAGTATTTTTAAAATACGGTGCTATGTCAACTTTCATGAATGAAAGTGCCCCTGTTTTTAATAGTTTTTTTAAAAACTGTTCACTTTCACGTGATAATTGACCTTCACTTTAACTACACACTATTGTCTGCAAAATTACAAGATTAGTGGTTATATTTTAAATCTGACTTACAGTATATGGATTTATACATTTAATTATCTATTCCCAGAGCTTTTCATATGCTTTCTCTGATACTTTATACCTTTAATACTAAACTCTAAATTTTAGCTTTTCATATGGCATAAAAAGCACCTTAAATTACTGTACGTTTTTCTCAAATTGTCACAAGCTAAGCGTAATGGCAGCTTCAATTTTCTGATCCATTCTCCTTTAATCTAGTTCTGAGGCACTGAGGACATGAGTGCTTTATGTTCTTTTAAGGCTTCCTATAGCGTTGTCCGCTTTTCTGTATTTTATGCCTTTCTTTGTAAAATTATTTTTCTCTCCCTGTTAAAAGTAAATATAGTGGGATGCAATTTGTAGCTTTCCTATGTTATAGCTACCAGAGTCATATTTTGTTAATACTGAGCTCCTGTCCCACTGGGTCTGTTCCTTCTGAAATTAATTCTTGCAGTATATTTTCATTCAGCTTATTTTTTCATTGTTTATCTGAGTGTCAGCAGTTTTAGCTTTTCTTGCAGATTATGTACCTCTGTATTCTCTTTTTTTTTTTTTAAGTCCATTTATTGAGGTTTGGCATGCGCAAAAAAAAAAGACAAAACAACAGGGCATCATACATAAACGGAGCTCACATCATCACACATTTTCCAATTTTCTCCTTCAAAGATTGCTCAGTAAGAGGTAATGCCTCAATAATAGCTAATACAGGTGAACATCATTTACAGAATATAGTGAACTCAATCCAAAAGTAAAATGATTTCAAACAAGGGCACATTAAGACAATTATCTGTAATCACTGGGCTCAACATATAGAAAAGTTTTTGAGAATTTATATTACACATAGGAAATTTAAGGGGTCTATACAATGTGCTAGGTTCATAGAAGCTTGTGAGGCTGCTGACGGGTTTCATTGTAAACGCGAGATACGTGCGAAATTCATTGAGGATCTCTTCACCTATATTTTCTTGGGTTTTGTAAGTGGGCATCCTGCGTTTTAATTTATTGTTTTGTTAAAGGGACAGTAAACACCAGATTTTTTTTTTGTTTAAAAAGGTAGATAATCCCTTTATTACCCATTCCCCAATTTTGCATATCCAACACTGTTATATTAATATACTTTTTACCTCTGCGATTACCTTGTATCTATGCCTCTACAAGCTGCCCCCTTATTTCAGTTTTTTTGACTGACTTGCATTTTTAGCCAATCAGTGCTGACTTCTAAGAGCTTCACATGCTTGAGCTCAATGTTATCTATATGAAACACATGAACTAATGCCCTCTAGTGGTGAAAAACTGTCAAAATGCTTTCAGATTAGAGACAGTCTTCAAGGCCTAAGAAATTAGCATATGAACCTCCTAGATTTAGCTTTCAACTAAGAATACCAAGAAAACAAAGCAAAATTGGTAATAAAAGTAAATTGGAAAGTTGTTTAAAAGTACATGCCCTATTTAAATCATGAAAGTTTTTTTTTTACTTTACTGTCCCTTTAAGTGTTTTTTAATCTATTGTTTTGTTAAGGTCACTCACAAGGCAAATATTAGCCTGAGAGCCATTTATCTTGCAATGCAGGGTACTGGATATGAAGAAGAGACACATACATAATATATAATGATTAAAAAAAAATATTAGTGGAGTACAAAATTTGAGCTTTGCTCAGTAATACCAGCGAATGTAAATGTTAGGTACAATGCGAATGTGACCTCACGTTTCCAATGCGAGTCTCATTTTCATGCCGTGAGACACGGCAAAGCACCTAGCGCAGCGCAGGGGGTAATTCACTCAGCGTTGGGTAGCAAATTAAAAAAATCATTATTTATATGAATATATGTGTATATACATGTTTTAACACATAGATATATATGTATATAAGTATATACAGTACATATATATTTACAGTGAAACACAGTCCCCCATCCACCTCTATGTAATGGAACTTTTCAGTGCCTTTTTTTTTCTAACACCGCACATCCCCTCACTTTAACCCCTTATAACTGTTTTGTGCAGTTTTTTTATTAAAAAAATAAAAATATTCATACTTTTTTATTTATATAAAACAACTGTCCACTTTATTTTGGTGGCATCTGACACACATTTTTTTCATAAACAAGAGGTATGACCTCTGGTTAATTGCCCTAAGCACAAAGTGCTCCCGCCAGATTCTTGAAGCATTAACCAGCCACTTGTAATGGCTGATTATTTAATGTGCACCTGTAAAGGGGTAAATTTGTTGCACGTTAAAATAGCACTCCACTTATAATCTAGCCCTGAGAGTGATTTCTCTACA
Source organism: Bombina bombina (assembly GCF_027579735.1). Lineage (NCBI taxonomy): Eukaryota > Metazoa > Chordata > Amphibia > Anura > Bombinatoridae > Bombina > Bombina bombina. The sequence continues at coordinate 14,407 of NW_026511922.1, read as the reverse complement.
ACCTGGTGAGTTTTTGATTATCAAGCAGATCAATAGCAATGAGGAAAAGCAATAATTACAAATGCAATGCTTAGGAAACACATTGCAAAATGAGTTATATAAACAGCTTGTAAAATAGCTGTGTGTGTGTTTTACTAGGTTAATGTCATCAGCCTGGATAGAGCAAGCGGCATCTCAGAAACCTCACAGACAAGAATGTGGGTCTGATCATAATTAGTGTTCCGAGTCGTTATAGTGGAGACTCAATTATTTGACTCTTTGTATTTTTACAGGTAAAAGAGCTGTTTAATTTAGGGCAATGCCCTACAAAAGGCCCTTTTAAGGGATATTGTTAGTTTATTGTTAGGTTAGGGGGTGTTTTTATTTTGGGGGGCTTTTTTATTTTTATAGGGCTATTAGATTAGGTTAATTGTTTTTTATTTTTGATCATTTCGTTTATTATTTTTTGAAAGCGTTTTATTTTTCGTAATTTAGTGTTTATTATTATTTGTAATTTTATATTTTTTATTTTTTTTCGTAGTGTTAGGTTTTTTTAAATTTGTAATTTAGATTTTTTTAATTGGTAGTATTTTTTTATTTTATTATAATAGTTATTTAAAGTTAATTTATAGTTTAAAATGTTAGGTTTATTTTTATTTCACAGGTAAGTTTTTATTTATTTAAATATAGTTATATTGTAATTTTAATTTAAAGTTAGGGGGTATTTGGTTTAGGGGTTAATAGTTTAATTTAGTGTTTTGCGATGTGTGGGGGTGGCTTATGGGTTAATAGATTTATTTAGTGGCAGCGATGTGGGAGGCCGGAGGTTTAGGGGTTAATAACTTTATTATAGTGTTGGCGATGTCGGGGAGCATCGGTTTAGGGGTTAATATATTTAAATAGTGTTGGCGATGTGGGTGGGTGACAGATTAGGGGTTAATTGGTTTATTTAATAGTCGCAATGTGGGTGGGCAGCAGATTAGGGGTTAATAGGTTTAATATAGTGTTTGTGATGCAGTGGGGTGGCAGTTTAGTCGTTAAAGGTAGTTTATGGGTGTTAGTGTACTTTGTAACATTTTAGTTATGAGTTTTGTGAAACATTTTTGTTTGGAAAAATCCATAACTACTTCTCTCAGATGGCAGTATGGATCGTGTCGGTATAGGCTGTAACGCAATCTTTTTAGCTGGACCGCACAACCTGTAATACCGGCGCTATGAAAATCCCACACAAAAACTAAATTTTTTTGAGTGCGAAATGGATGTTGCGTTACAGGCTAAAATGCTTGCGGTATAGCTTTACCGACACGACTCGTAATATGCGTTCCTGGCCATTACGCTGGAATGGCCATTTTTTTCAGAGTTAAAATCTGTACCGCAACACTTGTAATCTAGCCGTAAGTGTGCTGAGAAGTTAATGAATGAGATATAGATGCAGTTCCACTAATTATACTGAATCTAATCTTTTCAGCTGTATTAAGGTGCGTGTAAAAATTTCTTCTGAATTCTGCAGTTTTCAATTTGCAAGTTGTGACTGTATCCTAAATTACTTTACATGTAAATCTTTCATTGCAACTTTTTTATTTTCAGCAAACTTTAAGCGCATACAGGGCTCTTCTACACTGATAGATACTAGAGATAGGCATTCAATTTTGGTCGAATACACATTCTTCATGAAAATTGGATTTTCATTTTGTTTTAGCAAAGCAATATCCAAATGAATGCACCAACAAACAAAGAAAAAAAAATAATGACAAAAATCATCATTAATTTATTTATTATTTTTTTTAAGCGGTTAATACTTACGATAGCATGCCCTACATCTCTACAGAGCCTGTTAAGCATTGAAAAATTTACAATCATTTTAACGAAAACAAATCTAAAATTCAGTATTCGTTTTGTTTTAAACTAAGCGAAAACCAAATAGTGCAGCCACGAAATATTCGGGGGAAACAAATGAAAATTTTGTCCGAAACAAACATTTCTTGGCTGCACATCTCTAATAGATACCCTCAATCCATCATACTCAAGCTACAGTCCTTCCAAAATGACCATTGTGCAAAAAATTTATAAATTTATAGATTTGTTTCACATCCTAATTGGTTCAATAATTAACCAATCGCTAGATGTATTGGATAGTTGTGACTAGTACATTTAATTAACCTATAATTGCTCATATTAATTTATTTAGATTTATTTCAAGCTGATTTTGTGGTGGATGAAGTTTAGGAATCCTTGTCATTCAATGTAAAAGTGTTATTCAAGTGCAAATAGAAGACACCACTAGCATTTAACTCTGTGAAGTGAAATTTTCTAGACATACCTCAAAAGATAAAAAGAAAAATCAATAGTATTAAATTTGGCAAAGTAACTGAGAATGTCAAACCTTCATTGAACATCAAATATTTGCTCATAGTCCTCATTGACAAATGTTATTCCAATTAGGCCTTAAATGGATGCTTCCTAAACCATTTGTGCACAGCAAATTGCTTTACCAATCAAACTAAACTTCTGCATGTTACAAATAATTTCATGTTTGTTTTATGTGATTATTATTTATATATGATTCCTCAGTGATTTAATTATTGTATAAATCAGTAGGTGTGCATATTGCTCTATTTAACTAGGATGTTCTCATCCCATTTACACATTAATGATACACAGATGTGATTCCTGTTTTCTCCTTGAGGCACCCTTGACATATTTTTGCCATTCACTTGATGCTTATTTTCTGTGGTATATATATATAAATATGGTTTATATAGGGGATATCACAAAATATATGTATCAATGCTCAAAGAAAATTTGAGATTCTTGGCAGCCAAAGTTACAATGCACTTCTGAGTCTAATCCAGTATGTTAGAAGAGTTTTTTTTGTTTATATAGAACAATGAGTCTTTTTCAAATATGAAACTATCCAATCAAAAACTGGAAAAAACAGATTTTGTAATAATTTCCAAATTGCTTTGAACTAAACAAACTTATTGGACACCAATATGTTAGAAATCTGTTTTCCAATTATTTTTTTCAGATGTCATTCAAGATCCTTTTACATCTTGGAAAACTATTTTGGCCTTTCCCACACAATATATGTTTTTGCACAACTTTTCTAATATGCATAAAAAAATCCTTATTTAATTTAAGGGACATTTAACACTAAAGGCCAGATTACGAGTGTTGAGCAAACGTTTATCGTGGGTGTTTGCACTCGCCAGGCTTATCGCTCATATTACAAGTTGAAAGTAAACACGATTGCTTGAGCGCAAACACGATTTACGCTAGAATGATTACTGCAAATTCAGAGCTCTGGTTAACTGTTTTGCAAAACTAAAAAGTTGCACAAAACACATCAAAAATACATTGCAAAGTATAGTGACACTCATAATAACACTATCAAATAAAATTATTACACACAAAAGTTATAAGGGTTCAAAGAAATGAGATCTCAGGTGTTAGGAAAAAAAGGGAAGCAAATGGCTTTAACATAGAGATATTGAGGCCTATCTATCAAGCTCCGTAAGGAGCTTGACGCCCCTTGACGCACAAGAGCTGCTGGTGTAATGCTGAATGTGGAGAGTGTATTGCTCTCCACATTCAACGATGTTTGTCGGACCTGATCCGCACTGTCGGATCAGGTCCGACAGACATATGATAAATAGGCCTCATAGATACATATAGATATATATACGTCTAAATATGTACAATATATGTATATATATATACTGTATATATATATATATATATATATATATACAGTACTGTACAGAAGTCTAAGGCCACCGTTAGATTTGTTGTTTTAGCAATGGTATAATGACCATATATATTTATTTCTTAGTCTCTTTATTAGAATACAATTAGAAAATACAGGATATTTGTATGCAGTATTAAAAAACAGAAAAAAATAAAAAACTGCTTCTATAGGCTAAAGTGGCAAGTATTTAGTTTTACTTCCTTGAGAAATAGCAGGAACCTGGCTCTCGTAATCCTAAATGGAATGGAACCCTGATTAATGCAGTTGCTAACACCTGTATTTGTCCTAATATTTCATGTCAATATGACTGCTGTAAAAAAGGTGTATTACACCAGGTTTGTGCAAGACATGCTTGGGCATTACATACACATGTGGAATGAGTTTAATTCATTGGAAAATTGCTAATAAGACTAACTTTCAATCACATCATTCCATTCAAAATGCCAAAGATCAGAGAATTTGACAGACATAAAATCATACTTTTGCATCAGCAAGGCCACTCTCAAAGGGAAATCAGCAAAAAAAAATGGATACTAAGATGTGGTATTCAATCTTTTACAAAGAAATTTGAAGAATCAGGAGAGGTCAAAGACAAAATAAGTAATGGAAGGGCAAGAAAGCTTTCAAAATATGATGAGAAGTTTCTTAGAGTTTCTGCTTTGAGATACAGGAAGAAGTCCAGCAAGGACCTGGTTCAGCATCTGGCAGCTTCATCTAGATGCCAAGTTGTCCCTTCTACAGTCCGAAGAAGCTTGATAGGAATGGTCTTGGTGGAAGGGTAGCAGCCAAGAAACCACTTATTCGGAAGGGGAACAGGGTGAAAAGGCTAAGATATGCTAAAGCTCACAAGGATTTTATTTAAGATCAGTGAAAATCTGGAGTGACGAATACAAGTTTGAAATTTTTGGGTCGAATTCCAAGAAGAAGAGTTGGAGAGAAGTGGAAGAATGAGTGCTTGTGGCCTTCAGTGAAACATGGTGGATGGTCTGCCAGTGGTGTTGGCGATATTATCCGAATTGATGTGACCATGAATGCTAAAAAGTACAGAACGGTTTTAATACATAATGCCATTCCTTCTGGAAAGCTCTGATTAGGAATGGTTTGATTTTTCAGCATGATAACGATCCCAAGCACACTGCTAATGGCCCTTTTTATTTTGGGGGGACTTTTTTCTTTTAAAAGGGCTATTAGATTAGGTGTAATTGTTTTTTATTTTTGATCATTTCGTTTATTATTTTTTGAAAGCGTAGTATTTTTTATTTTTCGTAATTTAGTGTTTATTATTATTTGTAATTTTATATTTTTTATTTTTTTCATAGTGTTAGGTTTTTTTAAATTTGTAATTTAGATTTTTTAATTGGTAGTATTTTTTTATTTCATTATAATAGTTATTTAAAGTTAATTTATAGTTTAAAATGTTAGGTTTATTTTTATTTCACGGGTAAGTTTTTATTTATTTAAATATAGTTATATTGTAATTTTAATTTTTAGTTAGGGGTATTTGGTTTAGGGGTTAATAGTTTAATTTAGTGTTTTGCGATGTGTGGGGGTGGCTTATGGGTTAAAAGATTTATTTAGTGGCAGCGATGTGGGAGGCCGGAGGTTTAGGGGTTAATAACTTTATTATAGTGTTGGCGATGTCGGGGAGCATCGGTTTAGGGGTTAATACATTTAACAGATTAGGGTTAATAGGTTTATTTAATAGTCGCAATGTGGGTGGGCAGCAGATTAGGGGTTAATAGGTTTAATATAGTGTTTGCGATGCAGTGGGGTGGCAGTTTAGTCGTTAATAGGTAGTTTATGGGTGTTAGTGTACTTTGTAACATTTTAGTTATGAGTTTTGTGAAACATTTTTGTTTAGAAAAATATATAACTACTTCTCTCAGATGGCAGTATGGATCGTGTCGGTATAGGCTGTAACGCAATCTTTTTAGCTGGACCGCACAACCTTTAATACTGGCGCTATGAAAATCCCACACAAAAACTAAATTTTTTTGAGTTCAAAATGGATGTTGAGTTACAGGCTAAAATGCTTGCGGTATAGCTTTACCGACACGACTCGTAATATGCGTTCCTGGCCATTACGCTGGAATGGCCATTTTTTCAGAGTTAAAATCTGTACCGCAACACTTGTAATCTAGCCGTAAGTGTGCTGAGAAGTTAATGAATGAGATATAGATGCAGTTCCACTAATTATACTGAATCTAATCTTTTCAGCTGTATTAAGGTGCGTGTAAAAATTTCTTCTGAATTCTGCAGTTTTCAATTTGCAAGTTGTGACTGTATCCTAAATTACTTTACATGTAAATCTTTCATTGCAACTTTTTTATTTTTTTTAGAGATAGACATTCAATTTTGGTCGAATACACATTCTTCATGAAAATTGGATTTTCATTTTGTTTTAGCAAAGCAATATGCAAATGAATGCACCAACAAACATAAAGAAAAAAAAATACTGACAAAAATCATCATTAATTTACGTTATTATTTATTTTAAGCGGTTAATACTTCCGATAGCGTGCCCTACATCTCTACAGAGCCTGTTAAGCATTGAAACATTTGCAATCATTTTAATGAAAACAAATCTAAAATTCAGTATTCGTTTTGTTTTAAACTAAGCGAATACCAAATAGTGCAGCCACCAAATATTCGAGGGAAACAAATTTCCCTGAATATTCTAAATGAAAATTTTGTCCGAAACAAACATTTCTTGGCTGCACATCTCTAATAGATACCCTCAATCCTATGTACATCATACTCAAGCTACAGTCCTTCCAAAATGACCATTGTGCAAAAATTTTTGTTGTCAATTTTATAGATTTGTTTCACATCCTAATTGGTTCAATAATTAACCAATCGGTAGATGTATTGGATAGTTATGACTAGTACATTTTTTAACCTATAATTGCTCATATTAATGTATTTAGATTTAGTGGTGGTTGAAGTTTAGGAATCCTTGTCATTCAATGTAAAAGTGCTATTCAAGTGCAAATAGAAGACACCACTAGCATTTAACTCTGTGAAGTGAATTTTTCTAGGCATACCTCAAAAGATAAAAAAAGAAAAATCAATAATATTGAATTTGGCAAAGTAAATGAGAATGTCAAACCTTCATTGAACATCAAATATTTGCTCATAGTCCTCATTGACAAATGTTATTCCAGTTAGGCCTTAAATGGATGCTTCCTAAACCATTTGTGCACAGAAAATTGCTTTACCAATCAAATTAAACTTCTGCATGTTACAAATAATTTCATGTTGTGTTTTATGTGATTATTATTTATATATGATTCCTCAGTGATTTAATTATTGTATAAATCAGTAGGTGTGCATATTGCTCTATTTAACTAGGATGTTCTCATTAATGATACACAGATCTGATTCCTGTTTTCTCCTTGAGGCACCCTTGACATATTTTTTGCCATTCACTTGATGCTTATTTTCTGTGGTATATATAAATATGGTTTATATAGGGGATATCACAAAATATATATATCAATGCTCAAAGAATATTTGAGATTCTTGCCAGCCAAAGTCTAATCCAGTATATTAGAAGAGTTTTTTGGTTCATATAGAACAATGAGTCTTTTTCAAATATGAAACTATCCAATCAAAAACTGGAAAAAAACAGCGGCCTAGATTTAGAGTTTGGCGGTAGCCGTCAAAACCAGCGTTAGAGGCTCCTAACGCTGGTTTTAGGCTACCGCCGGTATTTGGAGTTAGTCAGGAAAGGGTCTAACGCTCACTTTCCAGCCTCGACTTTTCCATACCGCAGATCCCCTTACGTCATTTGCGTATCCTATCTTTCAATGGGATCTTTCTAACTCCGGTATTTAGAGTCGTGGCTGAAGTGAGCGTTAGAATCTAACAACAAAACTCCAGCCGCAGAAAAAAGTCAGTAGTTAAGAGCTTTCTGGGCTAACGCCGGTTTATAAAGCTCTTAACTAACAGCCAATAGAATGCGAGCTCAATCTGATTGGCTGATAGGATCAGCCAATCGGATTGAACTTGATTCTGATTGGCGATTCCATCAGCCAATCAGAATATTCCTACCTTAATTCCGATTGGCTGATAGAATCTTATCAGCCAATCGGAATTCGAGGGACGCCATCTTGGATGATGTCCCTTAAAGGAGCCTTCATTTGTCGTAGTCCGTCGGCCAGCAGGATGTTCCGTGTCGGAGGTCTGCAAGATGGATCAGGAAGAAAGAAGATTGAAGATGCCGTTGATAGAAGACTTCAGCCGGATCATGGACCTCTTCAGCTCCCTCTTGGATGAAGACTTCAGCCGGATCATGGACATCTTCAGCCCCCCGCTTGGGCTTGGATCAAGACATCGGAGGAGCTCTTCTGGATCGATCGTGAACCTGGTATGGTGAAGATAAGGTAGGAAGATCTTCAGGGCTTAGTGTTAGGTTTATTTAAGGGGCTTGGGTTAGATTAGGGGTATGTGTGGTGGGTTGTAATGTTGGGGGGAGGTATTGTATGTGTTTTTTTTACAGGCAAAAGAGCTGAATTCTTTGGGGCATGCCCCGCAAAGGCCCTGTTCAGGGCTGGTAAGGTAAAAGAGCTTTGAACTTTAGTAATTTAGAATAGGGTAGGGCATTTTTTTATTTTGGGGGGCTTTGTTATTTTATTAGGGGCTTAGAGTACGTGTAATTAGTTAAAATTGTTGTAATATTTTTCTGATGTTTGTAAATATTTTTTATTTTTTGTAACTTAGTTCTTTTTTATTTTTTGTACTTTAGTTAGTTTATTTCATTGTAGTTATTTGTACATATTGTATTTAATTAATTTATTGATAGTGTAGTGTTAGGTTTAATTGTAGGTAATTGTAGGTATTTTATTTATTAACTTAGTATAGTGTAGTATTAATTAAATTTATTGATAGTGTAGTAAGTGTTATGTTTTATTTAATTAGGTATTTATTTGTACTTATTATTTTACAGGTACTTTTGTAATTATTTTAACTATTTTAGCTATAAATAGTTCTTAACTACTTAATAGCTATTGTACCTGGTTAAAATAAATACAAAGTTACCTGTAAAATAAATATAAATCCTAATTTATATTGTAGCTATATTAGGATTTATTTTACAGGTAAGTATTTAGCTTTAAATAGGAATAATTTATTTAATAAGAGTTAATTAATTTCGTTAGATTTAAATTATATTTAACTTAGGGGGGTGTTAGTGTTAGGGTTAGACTTAGCTTTAGGGGTTAATACATTTATTAGAATAGCGGTGAGCTCCAGTCGGCAGATTAGGGGTTAATGTTTGATGTTAGGTGTCGGCGATGTTAGGGAGGGCAGATTAGGGGTTAATACTATTTATTATAGGGTTAGTGAGGCGGATTAGGGGTTAATAACTTTATTATAATAGCGGTGCGGTCCGCTCGGCAGATTAGGGGTTAATAAGTGTAGGTAGGTGGCGGCGCTTTGCGGTCGGCAGATTAGGGGTTAATAAATATAATCTAGGGGTCGGAGGTGTTAGGGGCAGCAGATTAGGGGTACATAGGGATAATGTAAGTAGCGGCGGTTTACGGAGCGCCAGATTAGGGGTTCATAATAATATGCAGGGGTCAGCAATAGCGGGGGCGGCGAATAGGGGTTAATAAGTGTAAGGTTAGGGGTGTTTAGACTCGGGGTACATGTTAGAGTGTTAGGTGCAGACGTAGGAAGTGTTTCCCCATAGGAAACAATGGGGCTGCGTTAGGAGCTGAACGCAGCTTTTTTGCAGGTGTTAGGTTTTTTTTCAGCTCAAACAGCCCCATTGTTTTCTATGGGGGAATCGTGCACGAGCACGTTTTTGAAGCTGGCCGCGTCCGTAAGCAACTCTGGTATCGAGAGTTGCAGTGGCGTTAAATATGCCTGTACGCTCCCTTTTTGGAGCCTTACGCAGCCATTCTGTGAACTCTCAATGCCAGAGGTATTTAAAAGGTGCGGCCAGAAAAAAGCCGCCGTTAGCTACGCGGGTCATTACCAACAAAACTCTAAATCTAGGCGAGCTTTTGTAATAATTTCCAAATTGCTTTGAACTAAACAAACTTATTGGACACCAATATGTTAGAAATCTGTCTTCCAATGGTTTTTTTTCAGATGTCATTCAAGATCCTTTTACATCTTGGAAAACTATTTTGGCCTTTCCCACACAATATATGTTGTTTGCACAACTTCTTTTCTAATATGCATTAAAAAAAATCCTTATTTAATTTAAGGGACATTTAACACTAAAGGCCAGATTACAAGTGTTGCGCAAACGTTTATCGTGGGTGTTTGCACTCGCCAGGTTATCGCTCATATTAAAAGTTGAAAGTAAACACGATTGCTTGAGCGCAAACACGATTTACGCTAGAATGATTACTGCAAATTCAGAGCTCTGGTTAACTGTTTTGCAAAACTAAAAAGTTGCACAAAACACATCAAAAATACATTGCAAAGTGTAGTGACACTCATAATAACACTATCAAATAAAATTATTACACACAAAAGTTATAAGGGTTCAAAGAGATGAGATCTCAGGTGTTAGGAAAAAAAATACAGGCAAATGGCTTTAACATAGAGATATTGGGGCCTATCTATCAAGCTCCGTACGGAGCTTGACTCCCCGTGTTTCTGGTGAGCCTGCAGGCTTGCCAGAAACACCAGTTATGAAGCAGCGGTCTAAAGACCGCTGCTCCATAACCCTGTCTGCCTACTCTGACGCGGCGGACAGGAATCGCCGGAATTCAACCCGATCAAGTACGATCGGGTTGATTGACAACCCCTACTGGTGGCCGATTGGCCACGAGTCTGCAGGGGGCGGCGTTGCAATGTAATGCTGAATGCGCATTCAGCGATGTTTGTCGGACCTGATCCGCACTGTCGGATCAGGTCCGACAGACATATGATAAATAGGTCATAGATACATTTAGATATATATACGTCTAAATATGTACAGTATATGTATATATATATATATATATATATATATATACAGTACTGTGCAGAAGTCTAAGGCCACCATTAGATTTGTTGTTTTAGCAATGGTATAATGACCATATATATTTATTTCTCAGTCTCTTTATTAGAATACAACCAGAAAATACAGGATATTTGTATGCAGTATTAAAAAACAGAAAAAATAAAAAACTGCTTCTATAGGCTAAAGTGGCAAGTATTTAGTTTTACTTCCTTGAGAAATAGCAGGAACCTGGCTCTCGTAATCCTAAATGGAATGGAACCCTTATTAATGCAGTTGCTAACATCTGTATTTGTCCTGATGTTTCATGTCAATATGACTGCTGTAAAAAAGGTGTATTACACCAGGTTTGTGCAAGACATGCATGGGCATTACATACACATGTGGAATGAGTTTAATTCATTGGAAAATTGCTAATAAGACTAACTTTCAATCACATAATTTCATTCAAAATGCCAAAGATCACAGAATTTGACAGACATAAAATCATACTTTGGCATCAGCAAGGCCACTCTCAAAGGGAAATCAGCAAAAAAACTGGATACTAAAGATGTGGTATTCAATCTTTTACAAAGAAATTTGAAGAATCGGGAGAGGTCAAAGACAAAATAAGTAATGGAAGGGCAAGAAAGCTTTCAAAATATGATGAGAAGTTTCTTAGAGTTTCTGCTTTGAGATACAGGAAGAAGTCCATCAAGGACCTGGTTCAGCATCTGGCAGCTTCATCTGGATGCCAAGTTGTCCCTTCTACAGTCCGAAGAAGCTTGATAGGAATGGTCTTGGTGGAAGAGTAGCAGCCAAGAAACCACTTATTCGGAAGGGGAACAGGGTGAAAAGGCTAAGATATGCTAAAGCTCACAAGGATTTTATTTAAGATCAGTGAAAAGCTGGAGTGACGAATACAAGTTTGAAATTTTTGGGTCGAATTCCAAGAAGAAGAGTTGGAGAGAAGTGGAAGAATGAGTGCTTGTGGCCTTCAGTGAAACATGGTGGATGGTCTGCCAGTGATGTTGGCGATATTATCCGAATTGATGGGATCATGAATGCTAAAAAGTACAGAACGGTTTTAATACATCATGCCATTCCTTCTGGAAAGCGTCTGATTAGGAATGGTTTTATTTTTCAGCATGATTACGATCCCAAGCACACTGGTAATGCAGTGAAATCATATTTGGAGAGAAAAACGGCTGATAAAACACTGACAGTCATGGACTGGCCTCCACAGAGTCTAGACCTGAATATTATGGGATCAAATGGACAGAGAAATAAATAAAAGACAAACTAAATCTAAAGTAGAACTCTGGGAATTGCTGAAAGTTATAATTTACCAGAAGATTTCTTCAGAAAACTTCAGGACAGTCTCCACAAAAGAGTTCAAGATGTGCTTAGTGCCAAGGAAGGTCACACTAAATACAGACTTTTGCCTGAAGAAGCCATTTTGTTCTGAAAATTGTGTTTTTTAAATTTTGGGTATATATTTCCTGTATTTTATTTTTGTATCTTAATAAAGAGACTGAAAAATAAATATGGATGTTCATTACAACTTTGCTAAAACAAAAAAGCGGCCTAAGACTTTTAAACAGTACTGTATGTATATGTATTTACAGACATATATACACATATAAACATATAAAAACATATGTACACATATATATATAGTGCATTGGAGTCCTTTGCAGTTAAGTAGATGAAAACATGTAAAAGCATATTTGTGCAATATTCATAATTAATAAAGGTTTTAGCTATGTATTTAGTGTAAATATTTCACTTTCAAATGTTCGGCATATAGCAGAATACGTTCTAAGTATTTTTTTAAATATATATATGTATTTATCTATACCTTGGGTTAGCGCACATTAGAATATGCGATCAGGTTTGCGTGCGAGAGGGGTGTTTTTACGAAAAACAAAGGACCTAGGATTACGCTAAATGTGATAGCTAAAATTGCTTAACAAGCATTCTTGTTAAGCAATTTTAGCTATCAATTTTTTTTTGCAATCCTATAGGGGAATATGTGTTCGGGTTTGTATACCGAGCGAAAACAGTTTACTTTCAACTCATAATATGAGTGCAACCCCGACAAGCGCAAAAAGCTCACTTCTAACGCAATTAGCGCTTGAGCTAAAGTGTTAATTAGTGCTCCACTTGTAATATGGCCCTAAATAAATACCAAATTATGAGTTAGATTACAAGTGGAGTGGCAAATTCCGCTCAAACATTAACATCACGTCGGGTAGCGCTGGTATTACAAGTTGAAAGTAATAAAGTTTGCGCTTGCACAAAAACCAATGCGCCCCCAAAAGGTTAACTGGAGGATATTGCATTTGTGATATCACAGTAACCACATTGAAATTAATAAAGCAGCAATATATAAAAACCCTACTACCTACAGTCGCACTTTAACCCCATTGCAAAATTTTGCACACGTCAGGTAGAGCTGGTATTACAAGTTAAACATAATATAGTTTATGCTCGCACAAAACCCGATGCACGCAAAAAAATGTAACCAGAGGATATCACGTTCGCAATATCATAGTAACCCCATTGAAATCAATAGAGCAGTGATATTTAAAAACCCTAATACCTAGTCGCACTTTAACCCCCTCCCCATCTCAGTAAGCCCTTTACTCTGATATACCCTAAACCACCAAATAGTCCACCACAAATTATCCTGCTAACCTATTAACCTCTAAACCACCACATAGGCCACCAGAAATTACCCCGCTACACTATTAATCCCTAAAACGCCACATAGCCTACCACAAATTATCCTGCTACACTATTAACCCCTAAACTGCCACATAGCCCACTGCTGTAGACTCCCTTTACTAGTAACCTCTAAACCGCCAATACCCCCTTTGCAAACTACCCCCTAACATGTTAACCCCCTAACCATCACAACCCTCCATCCCAGGCTACCCCCAAAACTATTAACCCCCTAACCACCACAACCCCCCTGTCAATATAATCCCTATAATCAAAGAGAAAAGTTTGGCACTCCAGCTAAAATTCCAAAGACTTTATTAAGACAGACTCTCCATTAATGCGGCAAATAAAAAACAAGCATCTTACGCGTTTCGGCTTTATGCCTTAATAATAGATGCTTATACAATGTTACAGACACAGATGTATTTAAAAGCAATATCCGCTCACTATTGGTTGAACACATGTCACATAATTAATTGACTTAACAGCTTGTCAATGCAGGTAAACATTACAACGTCAATCTCTGGAATGTAAACACACTCAATTTAAACAAAAGCAAACACAAATACAATCTAAAAGACATAGTAGAGACAAAAATAAACGAACATTTCTTATGACAAACAGTAATGTGCAAGGATGTGCAAGGATGTGTTTGACCTCTACTAATACTTCTGTATTATGTTTAAAACAATGTGTCAGCTCAACCAGAGTGTAACTTTCCTAATGTGTATGTTATTAAACATCTGCGATTCACAATCACCTAGTTTACAAGTTTTGCGTTATGGTGCAGAATGACTTTTAACGCTGAAAAAATAGCGATTACACTGGAATGGCCAGGATCGCATATTACAAGTCATGTCGGTATAGCTATACCGCAAGCATTTTAGCCTGTAACGCAACGTCCATTCCACACTCAAAAAAATTACATTTTGTGTGGGATTTTCATAGCGCTGGTATTACAGGTTGTGCGGTCCGGCTACAATGCTTGCATTACAGCCTATACCGACACAATGATC
>NW_026511921.1:42500-175930 GCF_027579735.1 Bombina bombina | reverse complement strand
TACACTCACCCCCACCTGTATTGTACAGTTCTATACCTCACCCCCACCTGTATTGTACAGTTCTATACCTCACCCCCACCTGTATTGTACAGTTCTATACCTCACCCCCACCTGTATTGTACAGTTCTATACCTGACCTCACCCCCACCTGTATTGTACAGTTGTACAACTCATCCCCACCTGTATTGTACAGTTCTATACCTCACCCCACCTGTGTTGTACAGTTCTACACCTCACCCCACCTGTATTGTACAGTTCTATACCTCACCCCCACCTGTATTGTACAGTTCTATACCTCACCCCCACCTGTGTTGTACAGTTCTACACCTCACTCTGCATGTTTCCTTTTCTCATGTTTCTGTTATCTGTCTAATTTGAACATGAAGACAGCCAATAGTGTGAAGAGAAGGATGAGAGTGGAGATGACAAGTCCAACTGCCCCAGGTGTGTTCAAATTCTCTTCATCTGGAAAGTAAAGAAACCACAGTCACGTGACATGTGCAAGAGGATTGTGTCAATGTGGTGGATCAATGTGTGTATCACTTCATTGTATCAGTGTGTAACAGTTATGTATCACAGCATTGTATCAGTGTGTGTATAACAGTATTATGTATCACAGCATTGTATCAGTGTGTGTATAACATTATTATGTATCACAGCATTGTATCAGTGTGTGTATAACAGTATTATGTATCACAGCAATGTATCAGTGTGTGTATAACAGTATTATGTATCACAGCATTGTATCAGTGTGTGTATAACATTATTATGTATCACAGCATTGTATCAGTGTGTGTATAACAGTATTATGTATCACAGCATTGTATCAGTGTGTGTATAACAGTATTATGTATCACAGCAATGTATCAGTGTGTGTATAACAGTATTATGTATAACAGCAATGTATCAGTGTGTGTATAACAGTATTATGTATAACAGCAATGTATCAGTGTGTGTATAACAGTATTATGTATCAGTGTGTGTATAACAGTATTATGTATAACAGCAATGTATCAGTGTGTGTATAACAGTATTATGTATAACAGCAATGTATCAGTGTGTGTATAACAGTATTATGTATCACAGCAATGTATCAGTGTGTGTATAACAGTATTATGTATAACAGCATTGTATCAGTGTGTGTATAACAGTATTATGTATCACTTCATTGTATCAGTGTGTGTATAACAGTATTATGTATCACTTCATTGTATCAGTGTGTGTATAACAGTATTATGTATCACAGCATTGTATCAGTGTGTGTATAACATTATTATGTATCACAGCATTGTATCAGTGTGTGTATAACAGTATTATGTATCACAGCAATGTATCAGTGTGTGTATAACAGTATTATGTATAACAGCATTGTATCAGTGTGTGTATAACAGTATTATGTATCACTTCATTGTATCAGTGTGTGTATAACAGTATTATGTATCACTTCATTGTATCAGTGTGTGTATAACAGTATTATGTATCACAGCAATGTATCAGTGTGTGTATAACAGTATTATGTATAACAGCATTGTATCAGTGTGTGTATAACAGTATTATGTATAACAGCAATGTATCAGTGTGTGTATAACAGTATTATGTATCACAGCATTGTATCAGTGTGTGTATAACAGTATTATGTATAACAGCATTGTATCAGTGTGTGTATAACAGTATTATGTATCACTTCATTGTATCAGTGTGTGTATAACAGTATTATGTATAACAGCATTGTATCAGTGTGTGTATAACAGTATTATGTATCACAGCATTGTATCAGTGTGTGTATAACAGTATTATGTATAACAGCATTGTATCAGTGTGTGTATAACAGTATTATGTATCACTTCATTGTATCAGTGTGTGTATAACAGTATTATGTATAACAGCATTGTATCAGTGTGTGTATAACAGTATTATGTATCACTTCATTGTATCAGTGTGTGTATAACAGTATTATGTATAACAGCATTGTATCAGTGTGTGTATAACAGTATTATGTATAACAGCATTGTATCAGTGTGTGTATAACAGTATTATGTATCACAGCAATGTATCAGTGTGTGTATAACAGTATTATGTATCACAGCATTGTATCAGTGTGTGTATAACAGTATTATGTATAACAGCAATGTATCAGTGTGTGTATAACAGTATTATGTATCACTTCATTGTATCAGTGTGTGTATAACAGTATTATGTATCACAGCAATGTATCAGTGTGTGTATAACAGTATTATGTATAACAGCATTGTATCAGTGTGTGTATAACAGTATTATGTATCACTTCATTGTATCAGTGTGTGTATAACAGTATTATGTATAACAGCATTGTATCAGTGTGTGTATAACAGTATTATGTATCACTTCATTGTATCAGTGTGTGTATAACAGTATTATGTATCACTTCATTGTATCAGTGTGTGTATAACAGTATTATGTATCACAGCATTGTATCAGTGTGTGTATAACAGTATTATGTATCACAGCATTGTATCAGTGTGTGTATAACAGTATTATGTATAACAGCATTGTATCAGTGTGTGTATAACAGTATTATGTATCACTTCATTGTATCAGTGTGTGTATAACAGTATTATGTATCACAGCAATGTATCAGTGTGTGTATAACAGTATTATGTATAACAGCAATGTATCAGTGTGTGTATAACAGTATTATGTATCACAGCATTGTATCAGTGTGTGTATAACAGTATTATGTATAACAGCAATGTATCAGTGTGTGTATAACAGTATTATGTATCACAGCAATGTATCAGTGTGTGTATAACAGTATTATGTATAACAGCAATGTATCAGTGTGTGTATAACAGTATTATGTATCACAGCATTGTATCAGTGTGTGTATAACAGTATTATGTATAACAGCATTGTATCAGTGTGTGTATAACAGTATTATGTATCACAGCAATGTATCAGTGTGTGTATAACAGTATTATGTATAACAGCAATGTATCAGTGTGTGTATAACAGTATTATGTATCACTTCATTGTATCAGTGTGTGTATAACAGTATTATGCATCACTTCATTGTATCAGTGTGTGTATAACAGTATTATGTATCACTTCATTGTATCAGTGTGTGTATAACAGTATTATGTATCACAGCATTGTATCAGTGTGTGTATAACAGTATTATGTATCACAGCAATGTATCAGTGTGTGTATAACAGTATTATGTATAACAGCAATGTATCAGTGTGTGTATAACAGTATTATGTATCACTTCATTGTATCAGTGTGTGTATAACAGTATTATGTATCACAGCAATGTATCAGTGTGTGTATAACAGTATTATGTATCACAGCAATGTATCAGTGTGTGTATAACAGTATTATGTATAACAGCAATGTATCAGTGTGTGTATAACAGTATTATGTATCACTTCATTGTATCAGTGTGTGTATAACAGTATTATGTATAAC
Organism: Bombina bombina; assembly: GCF_027579735.1. NCBI lineage: Eukaryota > Metazoa > Chordata > Amphibia > Anura > Bombinatoridae > Bombina > Bombina bombina. Next base: position 172,486 of record NW_026511921.1, on the reverse strand, counting down.
AGCAATGTATCAGTGTGTGTATAACAGTATTATGTATAACAGCAATGTATCAGTGTGTGTATAACAGTATTATGTATAACAGCAATGTATCAGTGTGTGTATAACAGTATTATGTATAACAGCAATGTATCAGTGTGTGTATAACAGTATTATGTATAACAGCAATGTATCAGTGTGTGTATAACAGTATTATGTATCACAGCATTGTATCAGTGCGTGTATAACAGTATTATGTATCACAGCATTGTATCAGTGTGTGTATAACAGTATTATGTATCACAGCATTGTATCAGTGTGTGTATAACAGTATTATGTATCACAGCATTGTATCAGTGTGTGTATAACAGTATTATGTATAACAGCAATGTATCAGTGTGTGTATAACAGTATTATGTATAACAGCAATGTATCAGTGTGTGTATAACAGTATTATGTATCACAGCAATGTATCAGTGTGTGTATAACAGTATTATGTATCACAGCATTGTATCAGTGTGTGTATAACAGTATTATGTATCACAGCATTGTATCAGTGTGTGTATAACAGTATTATGTATCACAGCAATGTATCAGTGTGTGTATAACAGTATTATGTATCACAGCATTGTATCAGTGTGTGTATAACAGTATTATGTATAACAGCATTGTATCAGTGTGTGTATAACAGTATTATGTATAACAGCAATGTATCAGTGTGTGTATAACAGTATTATGTATAACAGCAATGTATCAGTGTGTGTATAACAGTATTATGTATCACAGCAATGTATCAGTGTGTGTATAACAGTATTATGTATCACAGCATTGTATCAGTGTGTGTATAACAGTATTATGTATCACAGCATTGTATCAGTGTGTGTATAACAGTATTATGTATCACAGCAATGTATCAGTGTGTGTATAACAGTATTATGTATCACAGCATTGTATCAGTGTGTGTATAACAGTATTATGTATAACAGCATTGTATCAGTGTGTGTATAACAGTATTATGTATAACAGCAATGTATCAGTGTGTGTATAACAGTATTATGTATAACAGCAATGTATCAGTGTGTGTATAACAGTATTATGTATAACAGCAATGTATCAGTGTGTGTATAACAGTATTATGTATAACAGCAATGTATCAGTGTGTGTATAACAGTATTATGTATCACAGCAATGTATCAGTGTGTGTATAACAGTATTATGTATAACAGCAATGTATCAGTGTGTGTATAACAGTATTATGTATAACAGCAATGTATCAGTGTGTGTATAACAGTATTATGTATCACAGCATTGTATCAGTGTGTGTATAACAGTGTTATCTATCAAAGCATTACATCAGTGTGTGTGTAGTATACTATTTGGCACCCTAAGATTAGTATGGAGTTGTAGTTGTGAGTTAGTTAGCAGACTATTTGGCACCCTAAAAAGAGTGTGGAGGTATAGCTGTGAGTTGTTTAGTTGACTATTTGGCATCCTAAGAGGAGTATGGAGGTGTAGTTATGAGTTGTTAGTTGCTATTTGGCACCCTCTTAGGCCTAGATTTAGAGTTCGGCGGTAGCTGTCAAAACCAGCGTTAGAGGCTCCTAACGCTGGTTTTGGCCGCCCGCTGGTATTTGGAGTCAGTGATTAAAGGGTCTAACGCTCACTTTGCAGCCGCGACTTTTCCATACCGCAGATCCCCCTACGCCATTTGCGTAGCCTATCTTTTCAATGGGATCTTTCTAACGCCGGTATTTAGAGTCGTTTCTGCAGTGAGCGTTAGAGCTCTAACGACAAAATTCCTGCCGCCTGAAAATAGCAGGAGTTAAGAGCTTTCTGGCTAACGCCGGTTTATAAAGCTCTTAACTACTGTACCCTAAAGTACACTAACACCCATAAACTACCTATGTACCCCTAAACCGAGCTCCCCCCACATCGCCGCCACTCGATTAAAAATTTTAACCCCTAATCTGCCGACCGCCACCTACGTTATACTTATGTACCCCTAATCTGCTGCCCCTAACACCGCCGACCCCTGTATTACATTTATTAACCCCTAATCTGCCGCCCCCGCTATCGCTGACCCCTGCATTACACTTTTAACCCCTAATCTGCCGCTCCGTAAACCGCCGCAACCTACGTTATCCCTATGTACCCCTAATCTGCTGCCCTAACATCGCCGACCCCTATGTTATATTTATTAACCCCTAATCTGCCCCCCACAACGTCGCCGACACCTACCTACACTTATTAACCCCTAATCTGCCGAGCGGACCTGAGCGCTACTATAATAAAGTTATTAACCCCTAATCCGCCTCACTAACCCTATCATAAATGGTATTAACCCCTAATCTGCCCTCCCTAACATCGCCGACACCTACCTTCAATTATTAACCCCTAATCTTCCGATCGGAGCTCACCGCTATTCTAATAAATGTATTAACCCCTAAAGCTAAGTCTAACCCTAACACTAACACCCCCCTAACTTAAATATAATTTACATATAACGAAATAAATTAACTCTTATTAAATAAATTAATCCTATTTAAAGCTAAATACTTACCTGTAAAATAAATCCTAATATAGCTACAATATAAATTATAATTATATTATAGCTATTTTAGGATTAATATTTATTTTACAGGCAACTTGGTATTTATTTTAACTAGGTACAATAGCTATTAAATATTTAAGAACTATTTAATAGTTACCTAGTTAAAATAATTACAAATTTACCTGTAAAATAAATCCTAACCTAAGATATAATTAAACCTAACACTACCCTATCAATAAAATAATTAAATAAACTACCTACAATTACCTACAATTAACCTAACACTACACTATCAATAAATTCAATAAACACAATTGCTACAAATAAATACAATTAAATAAACTAGCTAAAGTACAAAAAATAAAAAAGAACTAAGTTACAGAAAATAAAAAAATATTTACAAACATAAGAAAAATATTACAACAATTTTAAACTAATTACACCTACTCTAAGCCCCCTAATAAAATAACAAAGCCCCCCAAAATAAAAAATTCCCTACCCTATTCTAAATTAAAAAAGTTACAAGCTCTTTTACCTTACCAGCCCTGAACAGGGCCCTTTGCGGGGCATGCCCCAAGAAGTTCAGCTCTTTTGCCTGTAAAAAAAAACATACAATCCCCCCCCCCCAACATTACAACCCACCACCCACATACCCCTAATCTAACCCAAACCCCCCTTAAATAAACCTAACACTAATCCCCTGAAGATCTTCCTACCTTGTCTTCACCATCCAGGTATCACCGATCGGTCCTGGCTCCGATATCTTCATCCAACCCAAGCGGGGGCTAGACATCCACTGAAGAAGTCCAGAAGAGGGTCCAAAGTCTTCCTCCTATCCGGCAAGAAGAGGACATCCAGACCGGCAAACATCTTCTCCAAGCGGCATCTTCGATCTTCTTCCATCCGGTGCGGAGCGGGTCCATCTTGAAGCAGGCGACGCGGATCCATCCTCTTCTTCCGATGTCTCCCGACGAATGATGGTTCCTTTAAGGGACGTCATCCAAGATGGCGTCCCTCGAATTCCGATTGGCTGATAGGATTCTATCAGCCAATCGGAATTAAGGTAGGAATTTTCTGATTGGCTGATGGAATCAGCCAATCAGAATCTAGTTCAATCCGATTGGCTGATCCAATCAGCCAATCAGATTGAGCTCGCATTCTATTGGCTGTTCCGATCAGCCAATAGAATGCGAGCTCAATCTGATTGGCTGATTGGATCGGCCAATCGGATTGAACTAGATTCTGATTGGCTGATTCCATCAGCCAATCAGAAAATTCCTACCTTAATTCCGATTGGCTGATAGAATCCTATCAGCCAATCGGAATTCGAGGGACGCCATCTTGGATGACGTCCCTTAAAGGAACCGTCATTCGTCGGGAGACATCGGAAGAAGAGGATGGATCCGCGTCGCCTGCTTCAAGATGGACCCGCTCCGCACCGGATGGAAGAAGATCGAAGATGCCGCTTGGAGACGATGTTTGCCGGTCCGGATGTCCTCTTCTTGCCGGATAGGAGGAAGACTTTGGACCCTCTTCTGGACTTCTTCAGTGGATGTCTAGCCCCCGCTTGGGTTGGATGAAGATATCGGAGCCAGGACCGATCGGTGATACCGGGATGGTGAAGACAAGGTAGGAAGATCTTCAGGGGATTAGTGTTAGGTTTATTTAAGGGGGGTTTGGGTTAGATTAGGGGTATGTGGGTGGTGGGTTGTAATGTTGGGGGGGGGGATTGTATGTTTTTTTTTACAGGCAAAAGAGCTGAACTTCTTGGGGCATGCCCCGCAAAGGGCCCTGTTCAGGGCTGGTAAGGTAAAAGAGCTTGTAACTTTTTTAATTTAGAATAGGGTAGGGAATTTTTTATTTTGGGGGTCTTTGTTATTTTATTAGGGGGCTTAGAGTAGGTGTAATTAGTTTAAAATTGTTGTAATATTTTTCTTATGTTTGTAAATATTTTTTTATTTTCTGTAACTTAGTTCTTTTTTATTTTTTGTACTTTAGCTAGTTTATTTAATTGTATTTATTTGTAGCAATTGTGTTTATTGAATTTATTGATAGTGTAGTGTTAGGTTAATTGTAGGTAATTGTAGGTAGTTTATTTAATTATTTTATTGATAGGGTAGTGTTAGGTTTAATTATATCTTAGGTTAGGATTTATTTTACAGGTAAATTTGTAATTATTTTAACTAGGTAACTATTAAATAGTTCTTAAATATTTAATAGCTATTGTACCTAGTTAAAATAAATACCAAGTTGCCTGTAAAATAAATATTAATCCTAAAATAGCTATAATATAATTATAATTTATATTGTAGCTATATTAGGATTTATTTTACAGGTAAGTATTTAGCTTTAAATAGGATTAATTTATTTAATAAGAGTTAATTTATTTCGTTATATGTAAATTATATTTAAGTTAGGGGGGTGTTAGTGTTAGGGTTAGACTTAGCTTTAGGGGTTAATACATTTATTAGAATAGCGGTGAGCTCCGATCGGAAGATTAGGGGTTAATAATTGAAGGTAGGTGTCGGCGATGTTAGGGAGGGCAGATTAGGGGTTAATACCATTTATGATAGGGTTAGTGAGGCGGATTAGGGGTTAATAACTTTATTATAGTAGCGCTCAGGTCCGCTCGGCAGATTAGGGGTTAATAAGTGTAGGTAGGTGTCGGCGACGTTGTGGGGGGCAGATTAGGGGTTAATAAATATAACATAGGGGTCGGCGATGTTAGGGCAGCAGATTAGGGGTACATAGGGATAACGTAGGTTGCGGCGGTTTACGGAGCGGCAGATTAGGGGTTAAAAGTGTAATGCAGGGGTCAGCGATAGCGGGGGCGGCAGATTAGGGGTTAATAAATGTAATACAGGGGTCGGCGGTGTTAGGGGCAGCAGATTAGGGGTACATAAGTATAACGTAGGTGGCGGTCGGCAGATTAGGGGTTAAAATTTTTAATCGAGTGGCGGCGATGTGGGGGGAGCTCGGTTTAGGGGTACATAGGTAGTTTATGGGTGTTAGTGTACTTTAGGGTACAGTAGTTAAGAGCTTTATAAACCGGCGTTAGCCAGAAAGCTCTTAACTCCTGCTATTTTCAGGCGGCTGGAATTTTGTCGTTAGAGCTCTAACGCTCACTGCAGAAACGACTCTAAATACCGGCGTTAGAAAGATCCCATTGAAAAGATAGGCTACGCAAATGGCGTAGGGGGATCTGCGGTATGGAAAAGTCGCGGCTGCAAAGTGAGCGTTAGACCCTTTAATCACTGACTCCAAATACCAGCGGGCGGCCAAAACCAGCGTTAGGAGCCTCTAACGCTGGTTTTCACGGCTAACGCCAAACTCTAAATCTAGGCCTAAGATTAGTATGGAGTTGTATTTGTGAGTTGGTTAGCAGTCTATTTGGCACCCTAAAAGGAGTATGGAGGTGTAGTTGTGAGTTGTTTAGTTGATTATTTGGCATCCTAAGAGGAGTATGAAGGTGTAGTTGTGAGTTGGTTAGTAGGCTATTTGGCACCCTAAGAGGAATATGGAGGTGTAGTTGTGAGTTGGTTAGTAGGCTGTTTGGCACCCTAAGAGGAGTATGGAGGTGTAGTTGTGAGTTGGTTAGTAGGCTATTTGGTGCCCTAAAAAGGGGTAAGGAGGCGTAGTTGTGAGTTGGTTAGTAGGCTATTTGGCACCCTAAGAAGAGTATGGAGGTGTAGTTATGAGTTGGTTAGTAGGCTAGTTGGCATCCTAAGAGGAGTATGGATATGTAGTTGTGAGTTAGTTAGTATGCTATTTGGCACCCTAAGAGGAGTATAGAGGTGTAGTTGTGAGTTAGTTAGTATGCTATTTGGCCCCCTATGAAGAGTATGGAGGTGTTGTTATGAGTTGGTTAGTAGGCTATTTGGCACCCTAAGAGGAGTATGGAGGTGTAGTTTTGAGTTGGTTAGCAAGCTATTTGGCAACCTAAGAGAAGTATGGAGGTGTATTTGTAAGTTGATTAGTAGACTATTTGGCACCCTTGTTTGGAGGTGTAGTCGTGAGTTGGTTAGTAGGCTATTTAGCATTCTAAGAGTTGTATGGAGTTGCATTTGTGAGATGGTTAATAAGCTATTTGGCACCCTAAGAGGAGTATGAAGGTGTAGTTGTGAGTTGGTTAATAGGCTATTTGGCACCCTAAGAGGAGTATGAAGTTGTAGTTTTTAGTTGTTTAGTATGCTATTTGGTATCCTAAGACGAGTATGGAGGTGTAGTTGTGAGTTGTTAGTAAGCTATTTGGCATCCTAAGAGGAGTATGGAGTTGTAGTTGTGAGTTGGTTATTAGGCTATTTGGTATCCTAAGAGGAGTATGGAGGTCTAGTTGTGAGTTGGTTAGTAGGCTATTTGGCACCCTAAGTGGTGTATGGAGGTGTAGTTGTTAGTTGGTTAATAGGCTATTTGGCACCCTAAGAGGAGTATGGAGGTGTAGTTTTGAGTTGGTTAGTAGGCTATTTGGCACCCTAAGAGGAATATGGAAGTCTAGTTGTGAGTTGGTTAGTAGGATATTTGGCACCCTAAGAGGAGTATGGAGGTGTAGTTGTGAGTTGGTTAGTAGGCTATTTGGCATCCTGAGAGGAATATCGAGGTGTATTTGTGAGTTGGTTAGTAGATTATTTGGCACTCTAAGAGGAGTATCGAGTTGTAGTTTAGAGTTGCTTAGTAGGTTATTTGACACCCTAAGAGGAGTATAAAGGTGTAGTTGTGAGTTGTTTAGTAGGCTATTTGGCACCCTAAGAGGAGTATGAAGGTGTAGTTTTGAGTTGGTTAGTAGGTTATTTGGCACTCTTAGAGGATTATGAATTTGTAGTTGTGAGTTGGTTAGTAGGCTATTTGGTGCCCTAAAAAGGAGTAAGGAGGTGTAGTTGTGAGTTGGTTAGTAGGCTATTTGGCACCCTAAGAAGAGTATGGAGGTGTAGTTGTGAGTTGGTTAGTAGGCTAGTTGGCACCCTAAGAGGAGTATAGAGGTGTAGTTGTGAGTTAGTTAGTATGCTATTTGGCCCCCTATGAAGAGTATGGAGGTGTTGTTATGAGTTGGTTAGTAGGCTATTTGGCATTCTAAGAGGAGTATGGAGGTGTAGTTTTGAGTTGGTTAGCAAGCTATTTGGCAACCTAAGAGAAGTATGGAGGTGTATTTGTAAGTTGGTTAGTAGGCTATTTGGCATTCTAAGAGTTGTATGGAGTTGCATTTGTGAGTTGGTTAATAAGCTATTTGGCACCCTAAGAGGAGTATGAAGGTGTAGTTGTGAGTTGGTTAATAGACTATTTGGCACCCTAAGAGGAGTATGAAGTTGTAGTTTTGAGTTGGTTAGTATGCTATTTGGTATCCTAAGACGAGTATGGAGGTGTAGTTGTGAGTTGTTAGTAAGCTATTTGGCATCCTAAGAGGAGTATGGAGGTGTAGTTGTGAGTTGGTTATTAGGCTATTTGGTATCCTAAGAGGAGTATGGAGGTCTAGTTGTGAGTTGGTTAGTAGGCTATTTGGCACCCTAAGTGGTGTATGGAGGTGTAGTTGTTAGTTGGTTAGTAGGCTATTTGGCACCCTAAGAGGAGTATGGAGGTGTAGTTGTGAGTTGGTTAGTAGGCTATTTGGCACCCTAAGAGGAATATGGAGGTGTAGTTGTGAGTTGGTTAGTAGGCTATTTGGCAACCTAAGAGGTGTATGGAGGTGTAGTTGTTAGTTGGTTAGTAGGCTATTTGGCACCCTAAGAGGAGTATGGAGGTGTAGTTGTGAGTTGGTTAGTAGGCTATTTGGCACCCTAAGAGGAATATGGAAGTGTAGTTGTGAGTTGGTTAGTAGGATATTTGGCACCCTAAGAGGAGTATAGAGGTGTAGTTGTGAGTTGGTTAGTAGGCTATTTGGCATACTGAGAGGAATATCGAGGTGTATTTGTGAGTTGGTTAGTAGATTATTTGGCACTCTAAGAGGAGTATCGAGTTGTAGTTTAGAGTTGCTTAGTAGGTTATTTGGCACTCTAAGAGGAGTATGAAGGTGTAGTTGTGAGTTGGTTAGTAGGTTATTTGGCACTCTTAGAGGATTATGAATTTGTAGTTGTGAGTTGGTTAGTAGCCTATTTGGCACCCTAAGAGGAGTATAGAGGTGTAGTTGTGAGTTGGTTAGTAGGCTATTTGGCACACTAAGAGCAGTATGAAGGTGTAGTTGTGAGTTGGTTAGTAGGCTATTTGGCATCCTAAGAGGAGTTTGTAGTTGTAGTTGTGAGTTGGTTAGTGTACTATTTGGCACCCTAAGACGAGTACGGAGGTGTAGTTGTGAGTTGGTTAGTAGACTATTTGACACCCTAAGAGGAGTATGGAGGTGTAGTTGTAAGTTGGTTAGTAGGCTATTTGGCACCCTAAGAGGAGTATAAAGGTGTAGTTGTGAGTTGGTTAGTAGGCTATTTGGCATCCTAAGAGGAGTTTGGAGTTGTAGTTGTGAGTTGGTTAGTAGGCTATTTGGCACCCTAAGAGGTGTATGGAGGTGTAATTGTGTGTTGGTTAGTAGGCTATTTGGCAACCTAAGAGGAGTACGGAGGTGTAGTTGTGAGTTGGTTGGTAAACTATTTGGCACCCTAAGAGGAGTATGGAGGTGTAGTTGTAAGTTGGTTAGTAGTCTATTTGGCACCCTAAGAGGAGTATTGAGGTGTAGCTGTGAGTTGGTTAGTATGCTATTTGGCACCCTAAGAGGAGTATAAAAGTGTAGTTGTGAGTTGGTTAGTAGGCTATTTGGCAACCTAAGAGGAGTATGGAGGTGTAGTTGTGAGTTGGTTATTGTGCTATTTGGCACCCTAAGAGGAGTATGGAGGTGTAGTTGTAAGTTGGTTAGTAGGCTATTTGGCACCCTAAGAGGAGTATGGGGGTGTAGCTGTGAGTTGATTAGTAGGCTATTTGCACCCTAAGAGGATTATGTAGGTGTAGCTGTGATTTTTTTAGCAGGTTATTTGGCATCCGATGAGGAGTATGGAGGAGTATCTGTAACTTGGTTAACAGGCAATTAGGCACCCTAAGAGAAGTATGGAGGTGTAGTTTTAAGTTGATTAATAGACTATTTGGCACCCTAAGAGGAGTATTTAGGTGTAGCTGTGAATTGGTTAGCAGGTTTTTTGGCATCCGATGAGGAGTATGGAGGTGTATCTGTGAGTTGGTTAGTAGGCTATTTGGCACCTGTAAGAGGAGTAAGGAGGTGTAGTTTTGAGTTGGTTAGTAGGCTATTTGGTATCCTAAGAGAAGTATTGAGGTGGTGTTGTTAGTTAGTTAGTAGGCTATTTGGCACCCTAAGAGGAGTATGAAGGTGTAGTTTTGAGTTGTTAGTAGGCTATTTTGCATCCTAAGAGGAGTATGGAGTTGTAGTTGTGAGTTGGTTAGCAGACTATTTGGCATCCTAAGTGAAGTATGGAGGTGTAGTTGTAAGTTGGTTAGTAGGCTATTTGGCATCTAAATATGAACACTACATCCTATGCTGGATATATGCTGCATGTTATAACACCCAGAATGATTTAAAACTACATCTGAACACTGCCAGGGGTAAGGCCTTATGTATACAAAGGTTTTTTTTATCCCAGTGCTTAATGTATGTGCTTTGATCCTCACTTGATTTGTAAGGGTCAATACCTACAGTAACTAGCACACATAGTGCCTATGCATATTTAATTAAAAAAATGAAATAATGTATCACTATGCACTTCTGTGTTTGAATTGCTTTACCTGCAGGATGGATGACAGTTGTGGCTGTTATTGGATCAGGTACAGATATGTGTGACACTGTACATGTGTATATGTCAGGGGGAGCACCGCTCGTGGGTGTTGTGACTTTCAGATGAGTGCTCAAGTTGTAGGTTCCATCACTGTTCCTACGATGGCTGGAAGTCACAGGGTGAGTGTGAGTGACAGGAGTCTGCCCTAGAAGCCAGCTGACCTCTACATCCAATGGGTAATATCTGTCTGTACGGCAAATCAGTGTGAGGTCCAGACCTTTGCTCAGAACCATTGTTACCTGTGGTGGTTCTAAAGATAAAATATATTAGATATGTAACCAGCTTCATGATGCCAAACATAAACATAAATTGATGCCAAACATAAATTTAAATCATCTGCCAAGTAACTTGGTAGAAATTCCAAGAGCCCTTAAAACCCCTCCCACCTTACTGGAAACTAGTGTTATCGTTGCCTCCGCAGGAGCAAGGCTCCAGATGTTCTTCTGTGGGATGGGTCCCCAGACCAAGTTGAGGCCTATTTACCCTCAGAGGGCTACTGTTTGACCAAGGTCACAGGTTCAAAACCTGGCAGGCCTGACTCAGTCCTTCATCCTTCCGAGGTCGATAAAATGAGTACCATTACATTGGATAATAATAACTATTACTATTCAGCTGCGGATTTGCGCTATAAAAGTGCTTAGAGTCCCACTGGGAGAAAGGTGCTATATAAATACTAGTTATTATTATTATGCTTGAATAAAAAGTTGTGCAAAACACCTAAAAAATACATTAAAAAAGAACAGTTACACTTATAACACTGTCTGCTAAAAAAATATTTCTTAAAGAAATTGCATTAAAAAGTTAGAAGGGATATTGCGGGGGGCGGAGCTAAGCTGTGCTGGGGCATGGACGCACTTTGACATAGCTCCGGAGCTGTCGGTGCTTCCAGGACACAATAAGGGGTGTTGAAATGGACAGGCAGTAACAAACATTGCTTGCAGAAGCATCCTGCATTAACGGAGTGTTGCATTTGAGAGCATCAGCAGTTGGAGCAGTCCCTAGACAACACGGAGGGACCTTTCTGTGGCGGAGGCCTGAGGGAGACAGACGCCATATTGGCCACAATTTTCTGGCAGCCAGATACACCTGAGGCACATACGCAGCTAAAGACAGAGGTTCCTGACTAGCTTGCGGCTCAATCCGATACTACCCTTGGCTCCTACGAGGGTCACATGTAAGAGGTAAATTTTATCCTGCTTGTTAAGTAAGTGTCGGAAGCCACATGGCGTTCCGTTTATGTGCAAAATAAAGAGCAGTTTGCTCTAGAGGGGCATATTAAAAAGGAGCTGTTCATAAAGTTCCAATCATCCCAGGGGGGCCTCTCATTTAGAAAAGAGTCTATACCACATTTATTGGATGCCACAACCACTGTCCATAAATAATGTACAACTAATATAGCTGAACATAAGACTCATTTAGACAAAAAATATTTTATATATCAAACGGCTTTGATAGATATCTTGCCTGATTTATCCTATAACTGTAATATCCTGCTTCTCTGCATTTGCTTTTGTAAGTGAAAGATTATGGCTGCCAGAAAGGGGTCTAACAAAGATAAACAGCAAAAATCCCTGTCTCTTGCCCCATTGGTCTCCTCTCTTTTTCATTCTACTGACCACACAGAGTTAAACATAATGCAATCACAGGAGGCATCTCCAACTAAGCCTAACAACACTGTGCCTAATGTCACCCAAGACCCTTTGATATCATTGCAAACTCAAATAGCAGGCCTCCCTTCTAAAACAGACATTGAATCACTGAAATCTTTTATTAAGGATGAAATCCGGGAACTGAAGAAAGATCTAAATGATCTGGGATCCAGAATGGAGTATTTAGAGGAAGGTCAAGATCACCTTAATAACATGGTCAGTACTAATTCGCAGCAGATATCTATACAGGATTCCATGATCCAAAACATGCAAGATAAGATAGAAGATCTGGATATCCGCGGGAGGCGGAACAATTTAAGAATTAGGGGTATCCCCGAAGAGATTTCACAGGATCAACTTAAAACTTATGTCAAGGATTTGTTTTGGTATATAATCCCAGGAGCTCCTCCTGTTCAGGATGATGATATAGAGAGAGTCCATAGAGCCCTGAGGCCATTTGCTAAACCCCCGGCCCCCCCGAGGGATGTCATCCTAAAATTGCTCAAATTCACTACAAAGGAGGAGATTTGGCGGGCAGCTAGATCCAGACAGTCAATTTCATTCCAGAACCACAACCTCCAAGTCTTCCAGGACTTATGCCCTCAAACAATACAAAGGAGGAGAGAGATTAGATTTATAACTAAAACTCTTCAGGAAAATAATATAAGGTACAGATGGGGATTCCCCTTTAGCCTTATCGTTACCCATGATGGCATCCAAATAGTCTACAAGAACTTTTCAGATTTGGACACCCTAGCCAAGAAGTTGAACTTAACGTTTGAGCCTCCCCCGGAAAAGATTATAGATATTCCATTGCCACAGATGGATACAGACAGAGGCAGCCCTAGAGAACAGCGACCCAACTGGAACAGAGTTCAAGCAAAAAAAAGAAGGACTGGACTGGCTCCCTCATTGGCTGCTACTTCATCCTAGAAGTCTCTTCATCTCGTTTATCTGGAAATTTTTGGGACTGTGCTCTCCACTAATTACGGCTTGAGACTCAAGGGCCGCATTACCTTTTCAGGAGGACTTTACTCCTCTTTTGCTGATGGACAGTCTTCCTGGGCCCCCTTTGCAGGGCGAAGACAATGGTTCAGTATTGAGCGATATTACCTGTATTAATTTACTGTACTGTAATGAAAATAGACTCTGGTTTTTGTTTTAGTTTATACTGCTCCTCTTTATTGTTTTCACACCGATTTATTGTTATAACTTTTATTGTTCTATGTTATCTTATCATTTAAGTGTATAAGAACGTTTAGTATAGTGTCCATGATACACCTTAATCGTTCTATAATAGCTTAAGATTGTTCTAGATAGCTACCTGATCCGTTCCACCCCCCAAGAATGGTGTACAATAGGTTATTCTCACATACCACCTGTTGTTATACTGGTTATAAGCATTTATTGTTTGCTTTCATTGTTACTCTTTTTGCAAGATTTAAGCTCATAACAATCTAAAACAGTTTTATTAGTGATAGGTCGGTAAATCTTAGACTACTGATGGGTTGCACTTGTTCAGACTACATTAAAATTTTGGCCTCTATGCTCAGTTAGATGAATGGCCACTAATAGGTTACATTGCCCTAGTTCTATATTCCCTTTTAGCCCTTTCCACATCTACAAGCTCTACAATAGACACAAAAACCCACGCAGTATACTGGGACCCCCATAGTAAGTTTGTTTATAAACAGGGTCTGACTGATCCTTTTGATTATACAATCCTACCTTTAATGACCAATGTCCATTAAAATACTCTCACATAATGTCAGGGGTCTCAACATCCCACAAAAACGGGCTATGGCTATAAGGGATTACAAAAGGCTCAAGAGTGATGTCGTATTGTTGCAAGAAACCCACTTTAGAAGGGGGCGGGAACCCCTACAGTCCCTTAGAAAATTTGGACAGGTATATTTAGCATCTCACACTACTAAGCATAATGGGGTGGGCATATTGATTAGGGATAAAATCCCATTCAATATTTCCAGTATCTTTAAAGATAAGGAGGGAAGATTAGTGATTATGACAGGAAAACTATATAACAAAACGGTAACTATTGCAAATTTATATGCTCCGAATACAAATTCATTGCAGTTTTTTAACTTCACCGGTAATAAAATACTAGAAGTTTCTAAAGGATTTCTTATTGTAGGGGGAGACTTTAATTTGGCTCTTTACCCGGAATCAGACTGCTCGACAGGATGCTCCTCGATTACCCCAAAAATTCTGAAACAGATCAAGGCTTGCCTATCGAAACTTACAATACATGACGCTTGGAGACTTAAACAAGTTAATTTCAATTTCCTTTTTCCTTGTTTCTTCACTTGTTTTCTTTTTTTCTCTTTTTCTTTCTCATAACACCACAGAATTTGTCAGGGTCTAAGGAACATCTATTTCCATATACAAACCTAATCATTCAGGAAAGAGAGAGACAAAAATTACTCAGGTAATTTTTTTAAAGAAAAACAGACAAATCATAATCCTTGTTCATACCAAATGGTGATAATGAATTTAAAGTAAAAATCCAGAATGCCTCTCTTTGTTTAAGATGCTGTTCCCTATTACCCCCTCGTCTACCAGGGGGAATATGTTCCAGGACTTGAAACTTAAGTTGGCTTACTCCATGTTGGGCCTCTAAACAATGAATGGCTACAGGGGACTTAAAATTCTTTCTCCTAATGTTGGACTTATGCTCAGTGATCCTATCACGGAGCCTACGGGTCGTCTCTCCTATATAAATTAACCCACATGGGCATTTAAGGAGATAAATGGCATAATCAGTATTACACGTTAAAAAAATCTTTAATCCAGAATTTTTTACCTGACTGTGGAAGTACAAAAATAGGCCCCTTTATTATACAGTTACAATGGGAGCATCCAAGACATGGGTAACAACCCAAATTTTTACTAGTGATATACTTCTGCCTATCAATTCTTGCACTCCCAATGTCTGCCTTAACCAAGGTATCCCTTAGATTAACCCCTCTCATATAGGCTGGCATTGGTGTTTTCTGGAATTTTGGTATGTCCGAATTACAATTTGCTAGAATATACCAATGTTTACAGATTATTTTCTGAATTTGCATACTCAGTTCATTAAATTTAGAGACAAACACAAGTCTATCCCCATTCTTTCCTTTAACTTTTACATGCGATTTTAGCAAACTCTCTTTTGTCATCTCCATTGTCCTGCCAATCTCCTTTTGGATTAGCTCTTCATCATATCCTCTGTTTAAAAAGAGATTTCCCATCTCCCTAAGCCTTATTTCACTTAATTTGTCCTCTGACACAATGCGACGAACCCGCATAAATTGGCTCTTGGGTAGGGTATTCTTTAAAGACTGAGGATGTGCACTATTTGCTAATAACAGATCATTTCTGTCAGTATCTTTTTTTATACAAATCTATCCTGATTCTATCATTATCCTTAAATACCAAAGTATCTAAAAAAGCAACACTCTCCTCACTATGAACCAGGGTAAATATTCTGAATTTTAAGTCCCCTGTAGCCATTCATTTTTTAGAGGCCCAACATGGAGTAAGCAAACTTAAGTTTCAAGTCCTGGAACATATTCCCCCTGGTAGACGAGGGGGTAATAGGGAACAACATCTTAAACAAAGAGAGGCATTCTGGATTTTTACTTTAAATTCATTATCACCATTTGGTATGAACAAGGATTATGATTTGTCTGTTTTTCTTTAAAAAAATTACCTGAGTAATTTTTGTCTCTCTCTTTCCTGAATATGAGTGGTGTGTTAAGTAGTACTATTCCTATCAGTTTAATCCCTGTTATGTGCCTTTTTTTTGGTTTGGTTTTTGAAGCCACAGTGCAGCACCAGAGGCCAGAAAAATTAGGCATGTACACATGCCTGAAAAATTAGGTATTGTTGCAGCCACTGCTGTAGCAGCGGCCAGAAAAATTGATGTTAATTTCCCAGGCAGAAAGTGCCCTAAAACATTGCTGCTTGAACCCTAGTTGGTGGCGGATAAGTCACGCAAGTCATCCGGCATTCAGAGATAAAATACAGCAGCGTGTGGACCATTTTTAGCCCAAGGCAGCTCATCTCATCAGGCCTTTTTTAGTTGAATGTATCGCCCACTGTCAGTCCCTTCGGGATCCATCCCTCATTCATCTTAGTAAAGGTGAGGTAATCTAGACTTTTTTGACCTAGGCGACTTCTCTTCTCAGTGACAATACCTCCTGCTGCACTGAAGGTCCTTTCTGACAGGACACTTGAAGAGGGGCAGGCCAGAAGTTCTATCGCAAATTGGGATAGCTCAGGCCACAGGTCAAGCCTGCACACCCAGTAGTCAAGGGGTTCATCGCTCCTCAGAGTGTCGATATCTGCAGTTAAGGCGAGGTAGTCTGCTACCTGTCGGTCGAGTCGTTCTATGAGGGTGGACCCCGAAGGGCTGTGGCGATGCGTAGGACTTAAATAGCTCCGCATGTCCTCCATCAACAACACGTCTGTAAAGCGTCCTGTCCTTGCCGGCGTGGTTGTGGGAGGAGGATTACTTTCACCTCTTCCCCTGTTAGATTCCCGTTGTGCTGTGACATCACCCTTATAAGCTGTGTAAAGCATACTTTCTCTTGTAAAGGTCTATCCAGTCCACGGGTTCATCCATTACTTGTGGGATATTCTTCCCAACAGGAAGTTGCAAGAGGACACCCACAGCAGAGCTGTCTATATAGCTCCTCCCCTAACTGCCACCCCCAGTCATTCTCTTGCAACTCTCGACAAGAAAGGAAGTATCAAGAGATATGTGGTGACTTAGTGTAGTTTTTACCTTCAATCAAGAGTTTGTTATTTTTAAACGGTACCGGCGTTGTACTGTTTTACTCTCAGGCAGAAATTGGAAGAAGAATCTGCCTCGAGGTTTGATGATCTTAGCGGTTTGTAACTAAGGTCCATTGCTGTTCTCACACATAACTGAAGAGTATGGAAAGAAAACTTCAGTTGGGGGGATGGTTTGCAGATCACCTGCTTTGAGGTATGTTCAGTATATTTTTTCTAGAGAGATGATAAGGTCTAGAAAATGCTGACAATGCCTGGTATATTTAAGGTAAGCCTGATACAGTGATTTAACAACGACTGAGATCATGCTTACAAGATAAGGGTAATATTCATGTTAACTCTCATATTACTTAGTGTAAAAACGTTTGTATAACTTACAGAAAAAACGTTTTTTCTCTGAGGGTGATAAATCTTTATTTGGGGCCTAGTTTTCCACATGGCTTGTTAGATCACTCCTAGGAGTACTTTTTTAAGGCCCTCTGACATTGAGTGCATGGTAGGAGGGGCCTATTTTCGCACACTTTATGCGCAATTGATATTCAGACCGAGACATCCAGCTTCCCTAAAGGAGTCCTCTGGCATCTAGGACCACTATAGAGGGTTTTTTTTCCTGCAAAAATCGTGTTTAAGGGCAGGTAGGAGCCACAGCAGATCTGTGGCAGTGTGTTTGACTGTTTTTTAACGGTTTTACCGTTTTTCTAATCCAGTTCGGGGCCTAAGGGGTTAATCATCCATTTGCAAGTGGGTGCAATGCTGCTTTAGTCCCTTATACACACTGTAAAAATTTCGTAGAGTTTACTACTTTTTAACACTGTTTTGCAGTTTATGTGGTAGTTTTTTTCTCTTAAAGGCACAGTACCGTTTTTGTTTAATTGCTTTTTTACATTTATTAAAGTGTTTTCCAAGCTTGCTGGTCTCATTACTAGTCTGTTAAACATGTTTGACATAGAGGAAACTCCTTGTTCATTATGTTTAGAAGCCATTGTGGAACCCCCTCTTAGAATGTGTACCAAATGCACTGACCTTTCTATAAGTTATAAAGACCATATTATGGGTTTTAAAGATTTATCACCAGAGGTTTCTCAGACTGACAAAAGGGAGGTTAAACCACCTAGCTCTCCCAATGTGTCAGAACCTATATCTCCCACGCAAGTGACGCCAAATACATCTGGCGCGTCCAATGCGTTTACCTTACAAGACATGGCGGCAGTTATGAATCATACCCTCACAGAGGTATTGTCCAAACTGCCAGGGTTACAAGGAAAGCGAGACAGCTCTGGGGCTAGAACAAATACAGAGCTTTCTGACGCTTTAGTAGCTATGTCTGATATACCCTCACAATGTACAGAAGCCGAAGCAGGAGAGCTTCTATCTGTGGGTGACATTTCTGATTCAGAGAAGGCGTTCCTTCAGTCTGACTCTGAAATGACAGCATTTAAATTTAAGCTTGAACACCTCCGCTTGTTGCTCAGGGAGGTTTTAGCAACTCTGGATGACTGTGACACCATTGTAGTCCCAGAGAAATTGTGTAAAATGGACAAATACTTTGCAGTGCCTGTTTACACTGATGTTTTTCCAATCCTTAAGAGGTTTTCAGAAATTATTACGAAGGAATGGGATAGACCAGGTGTACCGTTCTCTCCCCCTCCTGCTTTTAAAAAGATGTTTCCCATAGATGCCGCTACACAGGACTCGTGGCAGACGGTCCCTAAGGTGGAGGGAGCAGTCTCTACCCTAGCTAAATGTACAACTATCCCCGTCGAGGACAGTTGTGCTTTCCTAGATCCAATGGATAAAAAATTAGAGGGTTTCCTTAAGAAAATCTTTATACAACAAGGTTTTATTCTCCAGCCTCTTGCATGCATTGCCCCTGTCACTGCTGCAGCGGCTTTCTGGTTCGAGTCTCTTGAAGAGGCTCTACAGGTGGAGACCCCGTTGGATGATATCCTAGACAGGCTTGAAGCTCTTAAGTTAGCCAATTCATTTATTTCTGACGCCGTTTTTTCATTTAACAAAGCTAACGGCTAAGAATTCAGGCTTTTCCATTCAGGCGCGTAGGGCGCTATGGCTTAAATCCTGGTCAGCTGACGTTACTTCAAAGTCTAAGCTTCTCAACATCCCCTTCAAAGGGCAGACCCTATTCGGGCCTGGACTGAAGGAGATCATTTCTGATATTACTGGAGGAAAAGGCCACGCCCTTCCCCAGGATAGGTCCAACAAATTAAGGACCAAACAGACTAATTTTCGTTCCTTTCGAAACTTCAAGAGTGGCGCAGCTTCAACTTCCTCTACTGCAAAACAAGATGGAAATTTTGCCCAGTCCAAGCCAGTCTGGAGACCTAACCAGGCTTGGAACAAGGGAAAGCAGGACTAAAAGACCTGCTGCTGCCTCTAAGACAGCATGAAGGAGTAGCCCCCGATCCGGGACCGGATCTAGTTGGGGGCAGACTTTCTCTCTTTGCCCAGGCTTGGGCAAGAGACGTCCAGGATCCCTGGGCTCTGGAGATTGTTTCCCAGGGATATCTTCTGGATTTCAAAGCCTCATTTCCAAAGGGGAGATTTCATCTCTCACAATTATCTGCAAACCAGATAAAGAGAGAGGCATTCTGGGGGGCGGAGCCAGCGCTCAATGGAGACGGCTGCACATTTGTGAGCTCCGGTCTCCATATAGGGCAAAGACGCTAATAATGTAGGTTTACCCGACAGCAAATTACCTACAAACATGCTCTGTTTCACCCTGGACTACAGTACCAGCTTGCAGTCACATCGGATGAGAGACTCGTAACAACAGCACAGCTATATCCCACAAGATCTGTGACACGCATGTGAGTAATACTCGGGACCTGCAGCCGCAGGTTGGACAAGTGAGGGTCAGCTCCTGCAAAGTTGGGGACATCTGTAAGGCATAGTAAGGTGAGACTTTGAGCATCCGCATGATAGAGGTGAAATAGGGAGCAAGCGATCTCACACAGGACATGGGGCCCACGTGGTGACTGCACACAGTCGCCATTTTGGGTCTTAAAATCACGGCACATCCAGGGCCAGAGATACATAAACTAACTATAAATGATGCCACTGATGGCAATGATATGGCCGCAAATAATTTTTTCTTCAATACCCCAATTGCCTCTTAAAGGGTCATTCCACTTTAGCCTAGGCTAACAGAAAGCCTTATTAAATATATTTGACCCACATTGCGCTACCATGTGGGGGATGAGACCGGGTGCCTGCAACTGAATACAGGACTTTGGGCCTAAGCTGGGATCAGACGAAAATAATATAAAACATTTAAGGCCAGGAGATATCGGTTGCACACACAAATGCTGCCAGCATAGATTAATTCACAAGGAACATATGTTTTACTGCATCAAGCGTTTAATAAAGACGCTGAGAAAGTTTGCTTCTCAAAGGAATTTAACATACTAATATTGTCAATTTCGCTCTGCTTTCTGCACTAGAGGGCTGGGAGTCCTACTATAACTATTTCAATCCACTGTTATAACTTGCCAGGATGTCTCCTAAAAAAGGTAATAAACCAGAAAAAACATCTAAAAAGCAAGGTGCTGCAAATCCATCCGTCAATAATTTTTTCAAACAACTAGACACATCAGCTAAAAAGATCGCTGCCCAGCGAGACACTAGAACTGATGCATCTTCTGCTTCGTCTGAGTCAGAGGGGGAATGCCCAGACTCTGCCATCTCTGTTCCTAGGGCCCTATTGGACTCTTTACCCTCTAAAAAATACTTTTCTACTCTGATCTGCCAGGTCAAACAATGTATAAGGGAGGAGATTTCAGAGATTAAAAAAGACCTGTCAGATATGGGCCTTAGAGTGGAGAGGTTGGAGGATAACACAGATCTCACCAACTCAAATATCACCTTCCTTAGATCCAGGGTTGCAGCACAGGAGGAATCCATACTGCAAATGGAGAACAAGCTGGACGATTTGGAAAACCGCAGCCGCCGCGGTAATATTAGGATAAGGGGAATACCAGAGTCCATACCACCGGCGGAACTGGAGAATTACCTGCAAGAACTCCTCACTCACATCTTAGGAGTTGAACCCGAGGCCACGATAGCCTTAGACAGATTTCACAGAGCTCTACGGGCAAAGCCTCTGGGAGACCAACCTCCGAGAGATGTTATTGTTAAGGTAACTAGCTATCAGATTAAAGAGGAGATTATGAAAAAAGCAAGTCAGAAATATCCTCTCAGATTCAGAGCTGAATCTGTCCAGCTGTATGAAGACTTGACACCTAGAACCTTGCAAAAAAGAAGGGAGTTTAAATATTTCACCGCCAAGCTGAGACAACGCAACATTCCATACAGATGGGGTCACCCGTTTAATCTACAGATACTGTGGAAAGGCAAAAGATTAATCTGCAACTCCACAGAGGACATCCTGCGAGTCTGTAAAGACCTGAATATCACACCACCATCCCCACAAGAAGAGGGAAACAGAGAGACATTGGGGAAAATCAATCTTCTACCACCACTGCCTCAGAGAGCTGAGTGGAAAAAGATACCTGCAAAATCTGTCAATCCAGAAACGCAGAACTCGGACTGTTCATCCTTAATGGGAAAGTGATCTCCTGGCTCTTGAGACAATTAGTGATAATTAGTTAATTATTAGTGAGAATTACCTGGTGGGGTCCTGTCCCCGCTGTGCGGACCTCGTCTGCCCTGGCCCTACCCGGAATTTTAAGAAGGGGGGGCCGCGGTGGATGGGGTTTGACTACCGATTCTGGAGACGGACACCCCCCCTGACTAGGGGTCTTGACAAAAACGTAAGAAGACAGGTATGAGAAAAAATGTTTGAACATCACTGTCTTTCTCACGGTATTAACTGTTGAATAACTATGTTTAGAATGATGTAGAGTATTGTAGGTTTCTTTACATCTTATGTTTATATTGTATCTTTTAATATGTTCCACAGTATAGCCTATGCAGCACAACTTTAGTTATCATATGTTCCACTATGCTAATTAAACCACATATATAGAGTTTAAGATAAAACTTTGTTGCCTGATAGGGGTTGGTATTTTCCCTTCCAAAAAAATACATTTTTTTGTCTTTTATTCATGCACCAGTTGTGCAACTTGTTTTTGTTTTATAATGGGTTTTGCCTGCCTACAACAACACCGCCATTGGGTATATCACAAAATAAGAATTAACATTTATGATAGCAATCGCCTTTTGTCTAACATGCCACTGCCAAATGCACGTGAAAAACTAAAATTAGAAACCCGCCATAATGAAACCAGGGCTTGATACTCAACATGTACACATTCTCACTCAAAATGTGAGAGGCTTTAATAGCCCTAAAAAAAGGAACCTGGCTATCCGGGACCTCTGTAGGAGAGGGGGGGAAAATTCTTTTACTACAGGAGACCCATTTTAAAACCGGGAAAGTACCCGGCTTCTTGTCCTCCCAATTCTCACAACACTTTCATAGTACAAACACGCATAAGAAGATTAACGGTGTCAGTATATTGATACATCGGTCAATCCCTTTTAAGCTTCAATCTTTAGACAGAGACAAAGAGGGTAGATATTTGGGCATCATGGGCTTGTTGTATGGTAAGCCAGTAACCATTATAAATTTATATTGCCCTAATACTGGACAAGACCGTTTCTTTTCTAAATGCACTAACAAAATAATGGCCCTAGCTAAGGGTCCCCTGATAGTCGCGGGTGACTTAAATACCCCTTTAGTACCGGACTTAGATAGCTCTAATCCTGCTACACGTCACAACCAGAAACTACTTAGCTCTATGTGGAGAGATATTAAGAAGTTGACACTTCATGATACTTGGAGATACACTCACCCACAAACCAGAGACTTTACTTTTTTCTCGAACCCACAGAGAAGCCATTCAAGGCTAGATTATATTTTGGTGGATCACATGGCTCTATCATTAATAAAAAATGTTAACATTAGACACATGGTATGGTCGGACCATTCCATGGTGGAGTGTAAAATAGCTTGGCCCTCGGCCCCTATCAAGCCGTTTACGTGGCGACTAGACAATGTACTTCTCACTGACTCTAAGGTGGAGGAATCCTTTGCAGAACATTTAGACACTTATTTCACTCTCAACAACTCCACGGTAACTAGTCCCGCGACGGTCTGGGAAGCTCATAAAGCCTACATTAGAGGGGAGTTTATCAAACTCAAAGCTTATAAACGTAAACAATCCCTTCAAAACTATATTACACTAGCTCAGGAGGTCTCGGAGGCTGATCTAGCCTTAAAACTCCATCCTGAGGACCGAGCCTTAAATGAAAACCTTCAGGAAAAGAGAGAAGCCCTTAATAAACACTTACAAATTGAGTCACAGAGATATCAATTCTACATAAAGCAGAAATACTACGGGGAGGGAAATAGATCGGGTAAACTCCTGGCTTGAGCTCTAAAAAAACAACAAACCAGCTCATATATACACTCCCTCAAAACAATACAAAACACTTCAATTGAAGACACGATATCCATAGGAAATTCCTTTAAAGATTTCTATCACAGACTTTATAACCTGTTTCCCAACAGACAGACGACATCCCATCAGGGGAAATGCGAGGAATATCTAGATACTGTGACTCTTCCTAGGCTTACAGATGAGGAGGCAACATTACTAGAGGCCCCAATCTCTAAAAGAGAAATATTAGAAGCTATAAAAGAGCTAAAACCGGAGAAAGCCCCAGGTCCAGACGGATTTAGTAATAGATATTATAAAGTATTTAGTTCCCATCTTCTACCCCACTTACACACTTTGTTTAACCATATATCAGAATCCGCAACATTCCCCGAAACCATGTTACAGGCACATATTTCGGTGCTCCCCAAACCCGGTAAAAAACGGAGACCCCAGCGAATTTCAGACCGATCTCTTTATTAAACGTTGACCTTAAATTGTACGCTAAAATTTTAGCAAATAGAATTTATAAAATATTGCCAGCTTTGGTTCACAATGATCAGGTCGGGTTTGTCCCACAAAGGGAAGCCAAAGATAATATAAGTAAAGTATTAAATCTATTAGAATATATTAAAAAATCAAATGTGCCTTCAGCGTATCTATCAACTGACGCTGAAAAGGCGTTCGATAGACTTGATTGGACCTTTTTACAATCTACACTTCAGAAATTTGGCTTCCCAAAGACTTTTATTCAAAAAATAGTTGCATTATATTCTAGCCCCTCTGCCCAGGTTAGGGTCAATGGGGCACTCTCTGACCACTTCGAAATTAGGAATGGTACGAGACAAGGTTGCCCGCTTTCCCCCATTCTCTTCATATTATCCCTAGAGCCGTTAGCGGTAAAATTACGTGAACATCCCAACATCAAAGGCATTAACATCCAAGGGGAAACATATAAATTGGCAATGTTTGCCAATGATATTCTCATGACCTTAACTGACCCAATAAACTCCCTACCACACGTCCAACACGAACTACAGGCTTATAGAGCGGTGTCTAATTTTTTTGATAAATAATAATAAATCAGAATTATACCCAATTAATCTTTCAGAAGAGGAGTCGCAGGAGATTAAACACTCCTTCCCATATAAAATCCAGACTAAGGCATTAAAATACCTGGGGATCTTCATGTCTCATGATATGGAGATTTTACGAGAATTAAACTATGGCCGCTTGTTGGAGGAATATCAATGTCTGATATCTTCTTGGCTTCCAAAAAAGAATATTTCTTGGCTAGGGAGAATAGCAGTCGCTAAAATGACTCTGTTACCCAAGGCCCTATATATCATACAGGCACTACCATTGCCCGGGGTCTCAAAAGATATTAGCAAATTACAAAATCTTATAGACACTTATATATGGCAAAGTAAACCTCAGAGACTAGCCAGGAATACTCTTTACAGACTTAGAGAAGATGGCGGGCTGGGGGTCCCAAACCTGCATTTTTATAAACTGGCGATTATTTTAAATAAGGTAGTGGAGTGGTGTAGACAAGGCAGTGGGTCCAACAAGAGATGTGTTCTCCTGGAGTCCCAGCTTTTGGGCACCCCGTGTATGGGCAAAATATGCTGGGCACCTCATATACCCCCTTTAGGGAAAATCGGAGAATACCCAATCATTAAAGAGACTTGGTCATCGTGGTTAAAAATTACGACATTCACATAACCGCATTACCTCAACTTACTCACCTCTGACAACCTTGTACCCAAATAGGGAAATCCAACTAGCCCCCTGGGGACAGCAGCCATATACAAACATGCCCACAAAATTGTTAGATCATACACCAGTGTTTCTACTGACAGACAAAGGGCATTTAATACAAAGAGACAAATTATTATTGCAAGGTATTAACCACTTTCAGTCCTGGTTTGTGTATCATCAGGTCCGACATTACCTTGCTATACATAAATTTAAACAAGATATGTTTAGAGCCCGTACCACTTTTGAACACTTATGTACTACACAACAGCCCATCAAAAAAGTCATATCCAAAATGTATAGAGATATTCTTAAATCACATTTTCCCACCAAGCCAAACTACACACATAGATGGGAAAAAGAAATGGGGAAAGATATCCCCCACAAACAGTGGGCGGTATGGTTCCAGGCAATCGCTAGCTCAGCAAATTCAGCGTCAGCACTTGAAACAAATATCAAAATCCTTACCAGGTGGTACTTGACTCCCAGCAAATTAAAACATATGTTCTCGACCGCCAGTGATAAATGTTGGAGAGGGTGTGATCAGGAGGGAACGATGTATCATATATGGTGGGATTGTGACATAATACATACATACTGGACACAGGTTTTCCAACTGATTTGTAAAATTATTGGAGTTGAGCTGGCTCCCTCCCCTGAGGGGGTCTTGTTCAACGCTAAACCACGCATTACATGCAAGATTAGAAGAAACCTTTACCAAATTTTACTTAATGCGGCAAAACGGCTCATTCCACAACGTTGGAAGAGCGCACAACCGCCAATGATTGCCAACTGGTTGGAGCTGGTTAAAAACACCTTAGTTTTGGAGAGGATATATTATCTTAAAACAGGTAAAATGGATGACTATCACGACATGATATTTTTGTGGGAGCAATTCTTATATGGTGAGAGAACAATAGTTAGATGAGCATACACAAAGAGGAGGGGAAATATATATTTAAAAAAAAAAAATGGCGGTGGTCTGTTTGTTCATGGCAGGATTCGTGTTTTGTTACGTGTTATTTTGATGTATCTATGCACCTACTTATTCAATGTATTTACATGTCTCTTTTTGAGTATCTTGATACATCAAGGCTGATTCAGGCAAAGGAGTAATACAATGGACTTTAGTAATAGACAGTCTTAGGAATGAAGATGAACTCTCAAAGCTTACCTCCTAGCCAATATACTTGAGTCATAATATGAACACACCGGTTTGGTTTATAATGGTAACAAATATGGCTATATAATTGAAAATATTCCTCCTGTGATGGGTCTGCTTGTATCCAAATGCAAAATTGTTTCAGCCTTGCTATTCTTGGCATGTTGTACATTTGATATGCTATTTTTCTGTTGGTTTGTTTGGAAAAATAATAAAAGAAAATATTTAAAAAAAAAAAAAAAGAGAGAGGCATTCTTACGTTGTGTTCAAGACCTTCTGGTTATGGGAGTGATCAACCCAGTTCCAAGGGAGGAACAGGGGCAAGGATTCTATTCAAATCTGTTTATAGTTCCCAAAAAAGAGGGAACTTTCAGACCAATCTTGGATCTCAAGATCCTAAACAAATTTCTCAGGGTCCCATCCTTCAAGATGGAGACTATTCGAACCATCCTACCTATGATACAGGAGGGTCAATATATGACTACCATGGACTTAAAGGATGCTTATCTCCACATTCCGATACACAGAGATCATCATCGGTTTCTCAGGTTTGCCTTCCTAGACAGGCATTACCAGTTTGTGGCTCTTCCCTTCGGTTTAGCCACGGCACCAAGAATCTTTACGAAGGTTCTAGGGTCTTTACTGGCAGTCTAAGGCCACGAGGCATAGAGGTGACTCCTTACCTAGATGACATTCTGATACAGGCGTCAAATTTTCAAATCGCCAAGTCCCATACGGACATTGTTCTGGCATTCCTGAGGTCTCATGGGTGGAAGGTGAACGAAGAAAAGAGTTCTCTCTCCCCTCTCACAAGAGTTTCCTTCCTAGGAACTCTGATAGATTCAGTAGAAATGAAGATTTTTCTGACAGAGGTCAGGTTGTCAAAGCTTCTAACTTCCTGCCATGTTCTTTATTCCACTTCTCAGCCGTCAGTGGCTCAGTGTATGGAAGTAATCGGCTTAATGGTAGCGGCAATGGACATAGTTCCGTTTGCCCGCCAACATCTCAGACCACTGTAACTTTGCATGCTCAATCAGTGGAATGGGGATTACACAGATTTGTCCCCTCTGCTAAATCTGGATCAAGAGACCAGGGATTCTCTTCTCTGGTGGCAATCTCGGGTTCATCTGTCCAGGGGAATGAGCTTCCGCAGGCCAGAATGGACTATAGTGACGACAGATGCCAGCCTTCTGGGCTGGGGCGCAGTCTGGAACTCCCTGAAGGCTCAGGGTTCGTGGACTCAGGAGAAAGCCCTCCTTCCGATAAATATTCTGGAACTAAGAGCGATATTCAATGCTCTTCAGGCTTGGCCTCAGCTAGCTGCGGTCAGGTTCATCAGATTTCAGTCGGACAATATTACGACTGTAGCCTATATCAACCCTCAGAGGGGTACAAGGAGCCCCCTGGCAATGTTGGAGGTTTCAAAGATAATTCTATGGGCAGAGGTTCACTCTTGCCATCTCTCAGCTTTACATATCCCAGGAGTAGAGAACTGGGAGGCGGATTTCTTAAGTCGGCAGACTTTTCATCCGGGGGAGTGGGAGCTCCATCCGGAGGTATTTGCCCAGTTGATTCAACTATGGGGCAAACCAGAACTGGATCTCATGGCGTCTCGTCAGAACGCCAAGCTTCCTCATTATGGGTCCAGGTCCAGGGATCCCAAGGCAGCACTGATAGATGCTATAGCAGCGCCCTGGTCCTTTAGCCTGGCTTATGTGTTTCCACCGTTCCCTCTGCTCCCTCGTCAGATTGCCAAGATCAAGCAGGAGAGAGCTTCAGTGATTTTGATAGCTCCTGCGTGGCCACGCAGGACTTGGTATGCAGATCTGGTGGACATGTCATCCTTTCCACCATGGACTCTGCCGCTGAGTCAGAACCTTCTACTTCAAGGTCCTTTCAAACATCCAAATCTAATTTCTCTGCGTCAGACAGCTTGGAGATTGAACGCTTGATTCTATCAAAGCGTGGTTTTTCCGAGTCAGTCATTGATACCTTAATTCAGGCTCGAAAGCCTGTCACCAGGAAAATCTATCATAAGATATGGTGTAAATATCTTCATTGGTGTGAATCCAAGGGTTACTCATGGAGTAAAGTCAGGATTCCTAGAATCTTATCCTTTCTCCAAGAGGGATTGGATAAAGGATTGTCTGCTAGTTCCTTAAAGGGACAGATTTCTGCTCTGTCTATTCTTTTGCACAAACGTCTGGCTGAGGTTCCAGACGTTCAGGTGTTTTGTCAGGCTTTAGTTAGAATTAAGCCTGTGTTTAAACCTGTTGCTCCGCCATGGAGTTTAAATTTAGTTCTTAAAGTTCTTCAAGGAGTTCCTTTGCATTCCATAGATATTAAACTTTTATCTTGGAAAGTTCTGTTTTTAGTACTATCTCCTCGGCTCGAAGAGTTTCGGAGTTATCTGCTTTACAGTGTGATTCCCCTTATCTGATTTTCCATGCAGATAAGGTAGTTTTGCGTACCAAACCTGTGTTTCTTCCTAAGGTAGTATCTAATAAGAACATCAATCAGGAGATTGTTGTTCCTTCATTATGTCCTAATCCTTCCTCAAAGAAGGAACATATTTTACACAATCTTGATGTGGTTCGTGCTTTAAAGTTTTATTTACAAGCTACAAAGGATTTTCGTCAAACATCTGCTTTGTTTGTTGTCTACTCTGGACAGAGGAGAGGCCAAAAGGCTTCGGCAACTTCTCTTTCTTTTTGGCTGAGAAGCATAATCCGCTTAGCTTATGAGAAAGCTTTTAAAAATGAGGCCTCTGTTGAACAGATTTGTAAGGCGGCGACTTGGTCTTCGCTTCACACTTTTTCTAAATTCTACAAATTCGATACTTTTGCTTCTTCGGAGGCTATTTTTGGGAGAAAGGTCTTACAGGCAGTGGTGCCTTCCGTTTAAGTTCCTGCCTTGTCCCTCCCTTCATCCATGTCCTAAAGCTTTGGTATTGGTAACCCACAAGTAATGGATGAACCCGTGGACTGGATACACCTTTACAAGAGAAAACTAAATTTATGCTTACCTGATAAATTTATTTCTCTTGTGGTGTATCCAGTCCACGGCCCGCCCCCTGTCATTTTAAGGCAGGTGTTTTTTATTTTTAAACTACAGTCACCACTGCACCCTATAGTTTCTCCTTTTTTCTTGCTTGTCTTCGGTCGAATGACTGGGGGTGGCAGTTAGGGGAGGAGCTATATAGACAGCTCTGCTGTGGGTGTCCTCTTGCAACTTCCTATTGGGAAGGAGAATATCCCACAAGTAATGGATGAACCCGTGGACTGGATACACCACAAGAGAAATAAATTTATCAGGTAAGCATAAATTTTGTTTTTTAATTTATTTTGGAACTGCTGCATCCTTTCCGACTTGCGGTAATTCGGTAACATTTCAGGCACTTTATGCTTATACCGGGGGTCTAGTAGCGTGGACACCCAGTACAGGTCGTTCTCCTTCAGCCTTTTTATACGAGGGTTCCTCAACAGGCACGACAGCATGAAAGACCCCATTTGCACAAGGTTGGATGCCGAGCTACTCATGTCCCGTTCCTCGTCCTCAGTGATCTCACTGAAGGTATGTTCTTCCCCCCAGCCACGTACAACACCATGGGTACCAGATAGGTGACAACGAGCACCCTGGGATGCCTGTTGTGGTTGGTATTCCTCCTCCTCCTCAAAGCCACATTCCTCCTCTGACTCCTCTTCCTCACAATCCTCTTCCAGCATTGCCGCAGGTCCAGCAAGCGATGCTGATAAGGCTGTTTCTGGTGGTGATGGTGACCACAACTCTTCCTCTTCACGCTCATCTACGGCCTGATCCAGCACTCTTCGCAGGGCACGCTCCAGGAAGTAAACAAATGGTATGATGTCGCTGATGGTGCCTTCGGTGCGACTGACTAGGTTTGTCACCTCTTCAAAAGGACGCATGAGCCTACAGGCATTGCGCATGAGCGTCCAGTAACGTGGAAAAAAAAATCCCAGCTCCGCAGAGGCTGTCCTATCACCCCGGTGATACAAATAGTCGTTAACGGCATTTTCTTGTTAGAGCAGTCGGTCGAACATTAGGAGTATTGAATTCCAAAGTGTCAGGCTGTCGCAAATCAAGCGCCTCACTGGCATGTTGTTTCGCCGCTGGATATCTGAAAAGTGCGCCATGGCCATGTAGGAACGCCTGAAATGACCACAAACCTTCCTGGCCTGCTTCAGAACATCCTGTAAGCCTGGGTACTTATGCACAAAGCGTTGTACGATCAGATTACACATATGTGCCATGCACGGCACATGTGTCAACTTGCCCAAATTCAATGCCACCACCAAATTTCTTCCGTTGTCACAAACCACTTTGCCGATCTCCAGTTGGTGCGGAGTCAGCCACTGATCCACCTGTGCGTTCAGGGCGGACAGGAGTGCTGGTCCGGTGTGACTCTCTGCTTTCAGGCAAGTCAACCCCAAGACGGCGTGACACTGCCGTATACGGGATGTGGAATAGTACCTGGGGAGCTGGGGGGGTGCCGTTGATGTGGAGCAAGATGCAGCAGCAGAAGAGGACTCAGCCGAGGAGGTTATGGAAGAGGATGGAGTAGGAGGAGTAGAGGAGGTGGCAGCAGGCCTGCCTACAAGTCGTGGCGGTGTCACCAACTCCTCTGCAGAGCCACGCATTCCATGCTTGGCAGCCTTCAGCTGGTTTACCCAATGCGCAGTGTAGGTGATATACCTGCCCTGACCATGCTTTGCAGACCAGGTATCAGTGGTCAGATGGACCCTTGCCCCAACACTGTGTGCCAGACATGCCATTACTTCCTTTTGCAAAATCGAGTACAGGTTGGGGATTGCCTTTTGTGCAAAGAAATTTTGGCCGGGTACCTTCCACTGCGGTGTCCCAATAGCTACAAATTTTTGGAACGCCTCATACTCCACCAGCTTGTATGGTAAAAGCTGGTGGGCTAAGAGTTCAGACAAGCCAGCTGTCAGATGCCGGGCAAGGGGATGACTTTGTGACATTGGCTTCTTACGCTCAAACATGTCCTTGACAGACACCTGACTGTGGGCAGATGAGCAGGAACTGCTCAAGGCGAGACACGGAGTGGCGGATGGTTGAGAGGGGCAAGGAGGACAGCAGTGGTTGACGTGGCTGAAGATGCTGGACCAGGAGGAGGATGGCGGCTTTGAGTTTGTGTGCTGCTTGTACTCATGTGTTGATCCCATAGGCGTTTGTGATGTGCGATCATGTGCCTTCGCAAAGCAGTTGTACCTAGGTGGGTGTTGGACTTCCCACAACTCAGTTTCTTTTGGCACAGGTTGCAAATGGCATCGCTGTTGTCAGAGGCAGACACACAAAAAAAATGCCACACTGCTGAGCTCTGCAATGACGGCATTCTGGTGGTGGCAACAGCATGCGTTGATTGGCGTGCTATCTGGCTGACCCGGGGTGCCGATGCATGCTGTCTGACTGTGCCACTAGCTCCTTGCGATGACCTCCCCCTGCTTCCAACTCGTCTCCTCCTCCTCTCTGTCTCCCCATCTGAACTCTCCCCCTGTTCTTCTTCTCTGGACACATCGTCATCATCAACCGCTTCACTTGTATCTGACAACTTAGCAAAGGAAGCAGCAGCTGGTACAACATCATCATCACACCGTACGTCCATGTGTGTAATGCTGCCTGACTGAGACATATCCCTGTTATCTACATCCTCTGGCAATAATGGTTGCGCATCACTATCACTCATTTCTTCCAACTGATGTGTAAATAACTCCTTTGACAGATCAAGTGAAGCGGCTGTGGTGCTAGTGTTGGTGGTGGCGGCAGGCGGGCGAGTGGTAACTTGAGAGGTGCCCGAAGCTAAGCTGGAGGAGGATGGTGCGTCAAGGTTCCGAGTGGAAGCTGTAGAAGATTGGGTGTCCAGTGTTAGCCAGTCAACTATGTCCTCAGAACTGTTCGAGTTCAGGGTACGTGGCCTCTGAACACTGGGCATTATTCTAGGGCCAAAGGGAATCACAGCACCACAACCACGACGGCCCCTGCGGGGTGGCCTGCCTCTGCCTGTCATTTTTTTTTCGATTAGTGGTACTATGCTTGCAAGCTACTGTGACAACAGATATGAGTGGCACTGTGCACTAGCAGAAGTTGGCAGAGTAGACGCTGTAGGCCTGACACACACGCTTGCAGGCAACTAACTGCTATTCAATCTATTACAGTCAAAATTGTATTTTTTTTTTTAAATGTACACTACTGTTACACCAGATATGAGTTGCACTGGTGTGACACTGTGCCCTGGCAGGCCCTGAAACGCACACGCATGAAGGAAACTAACTGCTATTATTTCACAGTCAAATTTCTAGTTTTTTTTTAATGTACACTACTGTTACACCAGATATGAGTTGCACTGGGGTGACACTGTGCCCTGGCAGGCACTGAAATGCACACGTGTGAAGGAAACTGACTGCTATTATTTCACAGTCAAAAAAGTGTTGTTTTTTTTTAAATGTACACTACTGTTACACCAGATATGAGTTGCACTGGGGTGACACTGTGCCCTGGCAGGCACTGAAACGCACACATGTGAAGGAAACTGACTGCTATTATTTCACAGTCAAAAAAGTGTTGTTTTTTTTAAATCTACACTACTGTTATACCAGATATGAGTTGCACTGGGGTGACACTGTGCCCTGGCAGGCACTGAAACGCACACGTGTGAAGGAAACTGACTGCTGTTATTTCACAGTGAAAAAAGTGTTTGTTTTTTTTTAAATGTATACTACTGTTACACCAGATATGAGTTGCACTGGGGTGACACTGTGCCCTGGCAGGCACTGAAACGCACACGTGTGAAGGAAACTGACTGCTATTATTTCACAGTCAAAAAAGTGTCGTTTTTTTTTAAATGTACACTACTGTTACACCAGATATGAGTGGTGGCACTGGGCAAGTGGGCACAGTATACGCTGTGAGCCTGACACACACGCTGGCAGGCAGGCAACTGCAATTAGATTACACAGGAAAAAAAGAAAAAAAGCAGACTGATGTTCTAGCCCTAAAAAGGGCTTTTTGGGGTGCTGTCCTTACAGCAGAGATCAGATGAGTCCTTCAGGACTGTAGTGGACACTGAATATACTAGCCTAGCTATCGATTTTCCTATTAAATCAGCAGCAGCTACACTGTCCCTCCTCTCACTAAGAATGCAGCTTCCGAATGAATCTAAAATGGATGCTGTCCAGGAGGTGGGAGGGTCTGCTGCTGATTGGCTGGAATGTGTCTGCTGACTGTGAGGTACAGGGTCAAAGTTTTACTCAATGATGACGAATAGGGGGCGGATCGAACATCGCATATGTTCGCCCGCCGCGGCAAACGCGAACAAGCTATGTTTGCCGGGAACTATTCGCCGGCAAACTATTCACAACATCACTATTTAAATGTTAAATTTTTTGGTGGGTGTGTCCTAAGGGGTATATAAGGAGGAGGAGGAGGAAATGATGGATGTATGGCATGATGAAGGACATGTAGTCCAAAACGTTGCTGTCTTTTGTGTACTCCTGGTTATGAAATAAAACATTTGGAGATAATTCGATTGGAGTGCTGCTATTCTTCTTGCTTTGGACACTAAAAGACTAGGCCTTCCAACGGTATGGCTTTCTATGGACACTGAGAAGGCCTTTGACCGGGTCAGTTGCTCATTTCTAAAACTAGCTCTACAGACTTTTGGGATTGGGAACCCTATGATACATAGAATATTTGCTTTGTACTCCTCCCCAAGTGCAAGGATTTCCCTAAATGGAATTCTCTCACCTTTGTTCCCCATACTAAACGGCACTCGACAGGGATGCCCCCTGTCCCCCTTATTGTTCGTGTGCCTTTTGGAGGCGTTTGCCACCAAAATCAGATTGAACCCGGGAATAAAGGGTATTTCAGTTGGGGATAAGGAATATAAATAAATGTACTATACAGAGGTACTGCAACACTAACAGGCAGGTATACACAGAGACAATGTACACAGAGACAATGTACTATACAGAGGTACTGCAGCACTAACAGGCAGGTATACACAGAGACAATGTACTATACAGAGGTACTGCAACACTAACAGGCAGGTATACACAGAGACAATGTACTATACAGAGGTACTGCAACACTAACAGGCAGGTATACAGGTGTATACCTGCCTGTTACTGCTGCAGTACCTCTGTATAGTACATTGTCTCTGTGTATACCTGCCTGTTAGTGCTGCAATACCTCTGTATAGTACATTGTCTCTGTGTATACCTGCCTGTTAGTGCTGCAGTACCTCTGTATAGTACATTGTCTCTGTGTATACCTGCCTGTTAGTGTTGCAGTACCTCTGTATAGTACATTGTCTCTGTGTATACCTGCCTGTTAGTGTTGCAGTACCTCTGTATAGTACATTGTCTCTGTGTATACCTGCCTGTTAGTGCTGCAGTACCTCTGTATAGTACATTGTCTCTGTGTATACCTGCCTGTTAGTGCTGCAGTACCTCTGTATAGTACATTGTCTCTGTGTATACCTGCCTATTAGTGCTGCAGCACCTCTGTATAGTACATTGTCTCTGTGTATACCTGCCTGTTACTGCTGCAGTACCTCTGTATAGTACATTGTCTCTGTGTATACCTGCCTGTTACTGCTGCAGTACCTATGTATAGTACATTGTCTCTGTGTATACCTGCCTATTAGTGCTGCAGTACCTCTGTATAGTACATTGTCTCTGTATATACCTGCCTGTTAGTGCTGCAGTACTTCTGTATAGTGCTTGTCGGATTAGTGCTCATCGCTTCTCCCCCACTGCTTAATCAGTACTTAGTGCTGCTCCTTTACTTTGGCTGATACTGGTGGGGGGAGGGGGTAGCATTTCATTACTGCTAAGAGCTTTTTATTTAAGGGTCTGTGCTGATGGTTTCCTGCCTATTTTCCTTTACTTGGATATTTATGCTTAAATCCTTGTTTTCTATTCATATTGATTAAGAAAGGCCCAGATGCCTAAATTAAAGGAGGGCACCTTTGACCCCACTTCCCTAGGAGTGGATGCTTAAAGAAGGCGGGGTCTAGGAAGGGGTTGATAAACCCCTGACGAGAAGTGAGGTCACAGGTGTCCCTCCAGGAGCAGCACGGTAGGAGGTGTTGTCGCAGGCTTACTTGTAGATGGAAGTGCTTCTGGCTGAGTTGCTGGCGGCGGAAAGGAGGAATGGAGAGGCCTGGATCCGGGAGCAGCTGGGCACAGCTGGTGAGGCAGCGTCAACGTTTCCGGAGGCGGATGAAGCGACGACCAGGAGTGGAGGACGGCCAGCCAGGAGGTTTCAGGTAAGGGTCCGCTGAGGTATCAAAAAAGGGGGCACCGCGGAGTTATCAAAAATGTGGGGACTGGAGGCTGGAGACCAGCAAGCTCAAAAGAATAGAAAATAAATTATTAAGAAAGAGAGGGGACAGGAGGGAAAGGGGGCCAAAGGAGAAGGGGCATACGCGGGCCGCGTTAGGGGGTAGGTGGAGGAACGCATTTAGAGAGGGCCAGGGGGCCGGGGATAAGGCCTTTAGGGAGTGCGCGCAGGGAGAGGGAGGGCGGCCAGGGCATAAGCCAAAAGGGCACTGTGCGGGGGGGTAGGGAGAGAGGCCTGAAGCATGGCCACAAAAGTTAGGGGGGTAGCGGGGGAATGCACGTATATGGCGGCCACGGGGAACGAGGTCAGGGGAGTTTGATGGTCAACATTTAGGAGCGGCCAGGTGTCAGCAGGCAGGACTGAGGGTAGAGGGGGGTTGGATTGTCATGTGGAGGCTAAGGTGGGGAACCTAGGGGCCCTGGGTGCTGTAGAGACAGCGGGGTAGTGGTGAGGCTGTTGGTGTAGGGGGACGGCTGGTAGTGAGTGGGATGGGGAGAGCAAAGGGGCGGAGGGGCGAGGAGGCTCTGGATGCCAAAAGAGAGGAGACAGCGAATCAGCAGGAGTGGAGTATGGAGCCGCTGCTGGAGCTGGAGGCCAGCGGCAACTTTGGGGAGGAGTAAGAGGATCATTTGGAGGAGACGTCTTCAGGACGGCTGGCCAGGTAGGAGATTTGTCCGCACTGGCGCAGATCTTGCAATTGTTGTCTCCTCCATGGAGCGAGTAGGGGGCAAGGCTGAGGGAACTGGATAGGGGGAGGGGAGGAGCAGAGGGCAGGTGGAGGGATTTCAATGTTGTGTCTCCCTTACAGGCAGCAAGTGCAGGGACTAGGAGGGGGGATTCCCCCGTCCGGCAGGGAGGTTACCTCTGGCGGATGCCGTAGATTGAGATCCCTGCTGAGATGGACTCGAGGAGGGCCTCCTGCGTCTTCAACTTGGGCGCATGTGGAGAGGGATACTGACAGGAGCAGATATGGCAGGGGACGGTCTCCTGCCAGGGGAGACAATGTACGGAGGAGACTGGATACCAGCAGGGGGTGAGAGAATGGCGGCAGAGACAGTGTCAGGGTGCCAGGAATCAGACTGAGATGAGAAGTGCAAAAATAATCACACCTTTATGAATAGCAAAAAATAATAAAAAGTCCACAAGTCAAATAACAAGCCAGGAATCAAAACCAGAGCTGGTAGTCAGACGAGCCGAGTCAGGAGCCAAAGCGAATAGTCAGACGAGCCGGAATCAGGAACAAGAAGAACAGCAGAGTCAGGAACAAGCCAGGGATCAGGAACCAGGAGGGACGTCAGACAGCCAGGTAATACACAGGAGCTCTGGCAAACAGGTCTGAGACAACGCAAGGACAAATCATACTGAACACAGGCCCTTTAAATAAGTGATGACTTCACAATTCTGAGACTGCATCCTGTCTCACACTGATGATGAACACCAGTCTGGCCATAAAAGGAAGTGCAGGAAATGACAGCATCACACAGTATGCACCAGAGTCAGCAAGAGAGGTGAGTAAAATGGCTGCCAGCAGCACATGGCAAACAAAACCCTGACAGTACCCTCCCCTCAACGACCCCTCCCCCGTGGGAGGACAAAAGGCTTGGAAGGCACGGAGGAGGCACGGAGGAGGGCGGGAGCATGATCATCAGAGGAGGGAACCCATGAGCGCTCCTCCGGACCGTAACCGCTCCCCTGTACGCGGCCCTTGGACATACAAGAGTCAATAATGCTGCTGACCTCATACTCCTCATGGTTGTCAACAAAGATAGGATGGGGATGAGGCAACACAGTAGTAAACCGATTACAAACCAATTGTTTCAAGAGGGAGACATGAAAAACATTGGAGATGCACATTGCAGGAGGAAGGTCAAGAGCGTAGGCCACAGGATTGACCCGTCGGAGTATTCGAAAAGGACCAACATGACGGGGAGCCAGTTTATTGGAAGGCACATGAAGATTCAAGTTGCGGGAGGACAGCCAAACTCTCTCACCAACCTGGTAGTAAGGCGCGGGCAGACGCCTACGATCAGCCTGGAACTTTTGGCGCTGCATAGAACGATGAAGGCAATCCTGAATCTGCACCCACATGGAATGGAGTTGCCAGAGATGCTCCTCCAATGCCGGAATACCCTGAGACATGAATGAATTGGGCAACAAGGATGGTTGAAACCCATAATTCGCCATGAACGGGGATAACTTGGAGGAAGCATTAATAGAACTATTACGAGCAAACTCTGCCCAAGGTAACAGTTCAGACCAATTATTGTGGTTATCTGAGACATAGCAACGGAGGAACTGTTCCAGAGCTTGATTAGACCGTTCCGCAGCCCCATTGGATTGAGGGTGATATATCGAGGAGAAGGAAAGCTGGATCCCCATTTGAGCACAAAAGGAACACCAAAATCTGGAGACAAACTGGCTACCCTGGTCCGACACTATCTCCTTGGGTAACCCATGTAAACCGGGCAAAAATTGAAGCAAGCTCCTGAGCGGTTGGCAACTTCTTCAAGGGAATGCAATGTGACATTTTAGAAAAACAGTCAACCACTATAAGGATAACAGTATTGCCATTGGAAACAGAGAGCTCGACAATGAAGTCCATGGGAAGATATGTCCAAGGATGCTCACCATTAGCAATAGGTTGAAGAAGACCCACAGGAAGATGTCGAGGAGTCTTATTCTGTGCACAAACTGAGCAGGAGTCAACATACGCAGCAACATCAGAACGAAGACCTGGCCACCAAAATTGTCGAGTGACAGACCAAATCATTTGGTTCTTGCCTGGGTGACCTGTGGCTTTAGGATAGTGGTAAGTGTGCAAATGTTTAGTTTGAAGATTCTCAGGAACAAAACACTTACCACTAAGTTTCTCAGGAGGTGCATTGGTTTGTGCAGCCAGGATCTCCTCCCTCAAGGGAGAAGTCAAATTAGTACGTATGGTAGCCAAAATATGGTCAGGAGGTATAACTGGAGTAGGTACAGACTCCTCCTTAGACAGAGGGGAAAATTGTCGAGAGAGGGCATCAGCCCTAACATTCTTACTACCAGGCAGGTAGGAGACCACATAATTAAACCGAGACAAAAATAGCGCTCATCTGGCCTGTCGGGGTGACAAACATTTTGCTTCAGATAGATAAGTTAAATTCTTGTGGTCAGTAAGAATGAGCACTGGCACCCTAGTACCCTCGAGAAGTGCCAAAATTATGGCCAGTAATTCCCTGTCACCAATTTCATAATTGCACTCCACTGGAGACAATTTCTTAGAGAAGAAACCATATGGATGCAAGGGACCGTCAGGCGTAGGACATTGAGACAAGAGGGCACTGTTACGGTTACCCTTAGTCTCGCTGAGAGATGGACCGCTTAGTAGCCTGGATCCCTATTGCTAAAGAGGGGAGAAGCTGCTTTCCATAGTATTCTATATGAGTCTCGCAAATATAGAATAATCTCCCTTAGCTGCAGTACAGCTAGGATACCCTTCTGCCCACAAAAACGAGTCAACGCTGCGATTGAGGGTCAAAACAAGAACTCTGGACTGGGATGCCCAGCCTGCTTTTTATTAAGGTTACATGCACACAGGGCACTCCCAGGGGGAGAGGGGGGGAAGCACAAAATCCCCCATCACACATTTAGATAGAGAGCACTGTCCTTTGACAGGCCACAATAGGATTACAGTACTTAAGATAACAAGTTTACAAGTTCATCTTATCAATTAGCAGTCTGGCTCCAGAGGTGATTAGACAATAGTTTCTAAAAGCTGAAAAAAAAAGAGTTAACTCTTTATGAAATGAAACTTGTTACGGTTTTCTTGGAGCCCTTCTTAGGCGCTGGCTTGCTGGTTCAGGCATTGCTGCTGGGAAATAAGCTCTTCACAACAAAATAACTAATGCTTCTGTAACATTGCTCCCTTTCTGTGGAACACTCTGGCAGACACGGTCTGACCCCTTTTCGGGGCAGACTAAGGCTGTCCAGACCGCTGGTTATGCGGGGCTGAGGTCGGTTTGTCTGGACAACCCATCGGCGTTGCCATTCTGTTTCCCAGGTCTGTAAGTAATGGTGAAATTGAAGGTTTGCAACGATAAGCTCCAACGTAATAGCCTGCCGTTATCTCCAGAGACCCGGTTCAGCCACACCAACGGGTTATGGTCGGTGACCAGAGTGAACTCCTGACCATATAAATAGGGAGTCAATTTCTTTAATGCCCACACCAAAGCCAAACACTCCTTTTCGACCGCTGCATAGCTGACTTCGCGGGGCAGGAGCTTCCGGCTGATGTAGGCAACTGGATGCTCCCCTCCATCTTCGCCTACTTGGCTGAGGACGGCTCCCAGCCCGAACATGGAAGCATCGGTATGGACGATAAAACGTTTGTTAAGGGCTGGGGCCGCCAAGACAGGAGCGTTAATTAGAGCATTTTTGAGAGCCTGGAAAGCCGTTTCACAGTGGGGAGACCACAGGACCTGTCGAGGTAAGTTCTTCTTGGTCAAGTCAGTCAGGGGTTTGGCAAGTGTGCTGTAGTCTGGTACGAACCGTCTATAGTACCCTGCCGTGCCCAGGAAGGCTAGGACCTGAGTCTTAGTGATGGGGGTGGGCCAATTGGCGACAGCTTCTATTTTGGCCGGCTCTGGTCGCTGCTTTCCACACCCCACCCGGTGACCCAGGTACTGTACCTCGGCCATCCCAAAGTGGCATTTTTCTGGCTTCAGAGTCAGGCCAGCAGCCCGGATCTGATCCAGAACCATTCCCACATGAGCTAAGTGGTCCTCCCAGGACTCACTGTGGATCGCTATGTCGTCCAGGTAGGCGCAAGCAAAACTCTGGAAGCCATCCAGGAGCCTATCCACCAAGCGCTGGAATGTAGCTGGGGCATTCTTCATCCCAAACGGCATTACCCTAAACTGATATAAGCCGAATGGGGTGACGAATGCCGACTTGGGGATAGCCTCCGGGGCCAGGGGAATCTGCCAGTAACCTTTGCAGAGGTCAATAGTGGTCAGGTAATTTCCCCTGGCTATACGATCGAGTAGCTCGTCTACCCTGGGCATAGGGTAAGCGTCCGTCACGGTATTTTCATTGAGCCTCCGATAGTCTACGCAGAACCGGGTGGTCCCATCTTTCTTGGGCACCAAGACAACTGGGGAGGCCCAGGGACTATCGGAGGGCTCAATTACCCTGAGCTGGAGCATCTCATCGATCTCCTTCTTCATTCCTGTCCTAACTGCTTCGGGGATTCGGTACGGAGCCTGGCGCAAGGGAGCTTGTCCCGGAGTATCTACCTGGTGGGTGGTTAAAGTAGTGTACCCTGGCTTCGGGGAGAAGGTGAGGTGTTTGGACTGGAGGAGTTGGTTGAGCTGCTCCCTTTCAGTGGGGCTAAGTCGGTCCCCTATCTGAACCTGCGCCACTATACCTGTGGGGAGGCTCTTTTCTAATAGGTCTGGAATGGGTAAACTGTCGGGGTCTTCCTGAGGGGAACAACATACGGCCGTCACGTTCTCTGGTCGCTCAAAATATTCCTTGAGCATGTTTACATGGAATGTCTTTCTAAGATTGTTGTCGTGGCAGCTAGCTATCACATAAGTGGTGTCTCCCCTTTTCTCTACGATCTGGTAGGGACCCTGCCAGGACGCCTGCAATTTGTCTGTCTTCACCGGCTTAAGTACTAACACCTTTTGTCCTATGGTGAAGATTCTCTTTCGGGCCCCCCGATCGTACCATACTTTCTGTCTTCTCTGGGCCAACTGGAGATTAGCCCGCACGGATTTGGCTAATTGCTCCATTCGGTCCCTGAGTTCCAGCACGTATGGCACAATTGGGACACCGTCAGCCTCCATCTCTCCCTCCCAGTGCTCCCGGATCAGGTTTAGGGGTCCCCGTACCTTTCTTCCGTAGAGCAACTCGAAGGGAGAGAACCCTGTCGTTTCCTGGGGCACCTCCCGATAAGCAAATAGGAGGTGCGGCAGGAAGCGTTCCCAGTCTCGGTATTCCTGAGTGAACGTCTTGAGCATTTGCTTGAGGGTCCCATTGAACCTCTCACACAGCCCGTTCGTCTGGGGGTGGTATGGGGAGCTTAGGAGGGACTTAATTTTGCAAACCTGCCAGAGTTGTTGGGTCAATTCAGCCGTAAATTGGGTGCCTCGGTCGGATAGGATTTCTTTTGGAAATCCTACCCGGGAGAACACCTGTACTAGTGCATTCGCTACCGTATCCGCTTGTATGTTGGATAGGGCGACAGCCTCTGGGTACCTGGTAGCGTAGTCCACTACGGTAAGAATGTATCGCTTACCGGAGGGACTAGGGGTAGCCAGTGGTCCCACTAGGTCAATAGCAACCCGGCTGAAGGGTTCCTCTACAATGGGCATATTTACTAGCTGGGCTTTAGGGTGATCGCCTCGCCTTCCTACTCGTTGACACACATCGCAGGTGTTACAGTAAGTTCTAACGTCAGCGTGCACCCCTGGCCAAAAGAACGTGTGAGTAATGCGGTGTAGGGTACGGGTAACGGCTAGGTGGCCTGCTAAGGGGATGTCATGGCCTATTTTGAGGATTTCTTGACGGTATTTGTGGGGCACTACCAGCTGTCGCCTACGCTGTCCCCTTTTCTCTGTCCAGCGGTATAGTTTCCCTTTTTCCCATAAGAATGTTTCGTTATCTGCCCCGCCCCCTCCGGTCTCTGCTCGTTCCCGGTACTTTTGTAAGGTCGGGTCAGTCTTAGACTCTGCCTCGAAAGCATCTGGGGTGTCCCAGGGTATGGGGCCTAACCTGTCAGGCAAGGTCGGGGTAGGTCTTACCTGTGTCTCCCGCACTGTTGAAAGCTCTCGCTCCGTCCAGGCTTGGGCCCGTGTAGTCACTGGGTCCGCCTCGTTGTTGCATACTGGAGCATAGGCAGAAGTCATGGGGCCCAAATCGTTGCCCAGTAGTACTTCGGCAGGTAAATTATCCATTAGGCCCACGTTCACAGCCCCCTTTCCCGCTCCCCAATCAAGATGCACTTTAGCTGTTGGAATTTTGTACACATCCCCCCCCGCCACTCTAACGGCCACAGTCTGTCCGGATCGCTTGTGCTCTGGCACCAAATGACTCTGTACCAGCGTGATAGTAGCCCCTGTGTCTCGCAATCCCTCGGTAGATCGCCCCTCGAGCCATACCCTCTGCCGATGGTGCTGGCGGTTATCTGAGGCAGCATATACAGGGTCTGCCTCGTGAAGCGGCCCCACATATCCCTCCATAGGGGCCTCTTGGTTAACACAGAGGGCCCGGGCCGGACGATAGGACCCAGAGGGGTCATTGTAATTCCTGGGTGTCTGGTGCGTATTAAGGGGGCAGCTAGCCATGAAATGCCCTGGTTGCTTGCATCGGTGGCAAGTCGGTCTGGGACGCTCAGAGCTGTTATTGGGTGGTCCTGAGTGTCGGACGGGCCCTGTGGGCACCGGGGCTCGGAATTCAGCACGAGGGGGTGCACGGTAAACCTCTCTGGGTTCGACCCGTGCTGGAGCTCGGTAGTTCATGGGTTCGTGAAGACGGGAGTCATAATGTTCATCGGCCAATTTGGCTGCTTCTTCTAAGGTAGAAGGCCGCCTGTCTCGCAGCCATTCCTTCCCTTGCTGTTCCATGCCATTATAAAAATGTTCTAAGAGAAACAATTGTAAAATTTCCTCCCCAGTCACCGCTTTACTTCCGCTCAGCCAGTGATTTGCCGCTCTCCGCATTCGGTGCGCCCATTCCATATGGGTATCGTTAGGCTTCTTTTCCGTGCCCCGAAACTGTCGGCGATACGTGTCCGGAGTTACAGCGTACCGTCGCAACAGTGTCTCCTTAACTAGCTCATACTGTGTCACTTCCTCAGCACCCAGAGTACGAAAGGCTTCCAGGGCTCGCCCGGATAGTTTCCCAGACAATATCGTGGGCCACTCTCTGTTGGGAATCTGGTGCAGGGCACATTGCCTTTCGAAGTCCGCCAAATATTCATCAATCCCTGTCTCGCTCTCTAGGAAGGGTCGAAATGCCGCATAGGGTATCTTGGGCCTCCCAGCATTTTCGACA
The DNA here is from genome assembly GCF_027579735.1 of Bombina bombina. NCBI lineage: Eukaryota > Metazoa > Chordata > Amphibia > Anura > Bombinatoridae > Bombina > Bombina bombina. The sequence continues at coordinate 128,999 of NW_026511921.1, read as the reverse complement.
GGGATGATTACCTGCGGGGCTTCAGCATTGCGGTGTGCGTTCGCTAGGTTGAGTTCGTGGGCTCGAGTCTCTCGTATATCCTCGTCCGCCTCCGCCATCAACTGCTGTACCAATTCCATGGAGGGGTTCGGCCCGTATAATGAGAGCCTTTCCCGAACAATCCTGGTTTTTTCGTCACTAATCGTGGTCGGTGTTTCCGCCATTGTGAAGCTCTGATCCAGTTCGGTCAATTCTGCGATCAGCTCTCTCCTCGGCCGGTTGCTGGCGTACCCCCCTCTGCTTTCAAGTAAATCCTTTAGGGTTGTACGCTTCAATTTTTCGTAAGCGCTCTCCATCCGTTCTGTACCTCTCCTAGGAAATCCAGGAAAATCCCGCCGCTGCCGCCAAATGTTACGGTTACCCTTAGTCTCGCTGAGAGATGGACCGCTTAGTAGCCTGGATCCCTATTGCTAAAGAGGGGAGAAGCTGCTTTCCATAGTATTCTATATGAGTCTCGCAAATATAGAATAATCTCCCTTAGCTGCAGTACAGCTAGGATACCCTTCTGCCCACAAAAACGAGTCAACGCTGCGATTGAGGGTCAAAACAAGAACTCTGGACTGGGATGCCCAGCCTGCTTTTTATTAAGGTTACATGCACACAGGGCACTCCCAGGGGGAGAGGGGGGGAAGCACAAAATCCCCCATCACACATTTAGATAGAGAGCACTGTCCTTTGACAGGCCACAATAGGATTACAGTACTTAAGATAACAAGTTTACAAGTTCATCTTATCAATTAGCAGTCTGGCTCCAGAGGTGATTAGACAATAGTTTCTAAAAGCTGAAAAAAAAAGAGTTAACTCTTTATGAAATGAAACTTGTTACGGTTTTCTTGGAGCCCTTCTTAGGCGCTGGCTTGCTGGTTCAGGCATTGCTGCTGGGAAATAAGCTCTTCACAACAAAATAACTAATGCTTCTGTAACAGGCACCTACTCCAGTCTCAGACACGTCGACCTCAAGAACCAAGGCAATACAGGGTTAGGATGAGCCAGAACTGGAGCGGCAGCAAAGGCAGTCTTAAAACTATCAAAGGCCTTAATGGCAGTAGGTGACCAATGGAGTGGATCATTCTCTTTACGGGTCATGTCTGTGATAGGTTTGACCAAGGAAGAAAAGTTTTTAATAAACTTTCTATAGTAATTGGCGAACCTCAAAAAAACGTTGAATAGACCGAAGACCAACTGGGCGAGGCCACTGCAGAACAGCAGATAACTTCTCAGGATCCATGGAGAACCCTGCAACGGAGATAAGATAACCTAGGAAGGTTACTTGAGTCTGATGGAACTCACATTTCTAGAGTTTACAAAACAGGCCATTCTCACGTAGTCTCTGAAGAACCCGTGTAACATCAGAACGATGAGCCTCAAGTGTGGGTGAGTGTATGAGGATGTCATCCAAGTACACCACAACACACTGTTGCAACATATCTCATAGGACATCATTAATAAATTCCTGGAAAACAGCAGGAGCATTACATAGGCCAAAGTGCATTACAAGATACTTATAATGCCCGCTCCTGGTGTTAAATGCTGTTTTACATTCGTGGCCCTCCTTGATCCTAACGAGATTGTACGCTCCTCTCAAATCAAGTTTAGTAAAGACCGTAGCTCCCTTGAGGCGGTCAAAGAGTTCCGTAATGAGCGGAATAGGGTAAGCATTCTTAATGGTAAGATGATTAAGACCCCTATAATCGATGCATGGTCTTAACTCGCCACCTTTTTCTTCACAAAGAAGAAGCCAGCCCATGCAGGAGAGCAGGATTTGCGGATGATCCCCTGTGACAGAGCATCAGCAACATACTCCTCCATAGCACAATTCTCCGCAACAGACAGAGGGTAAACCCGGCCCCGAGGAGGAATGGCTCCGGGTTGCAGGTCTATGGCACAATCGTAAGACCGTTGAGGAGGCAATGTACCGGCACGCACCTTGTCAAAAATGTCTAGGAACACTCGGTACTCCTCTGGCAATTGAGATACCGAATAAGTGCACAAGACTTCAACTGGTTTCCGAAGACAAGTGGAAATACATTGCAGAGCACAACAAAATTTTGGACCTGCGCCAGTCGAGACTGGGATTGTGCTTTTGGAGCCAGGGATAACCCAGAACAACCGGAAAATGCGAAGAGTTTATCACCTGGAACTGGAAGGTTTCAAAATGGAGAGCCCAAACAGCCATGGATAACGGAGCAGTTTCGTAAAGAATGCGGGCTGAAGGGGCCTGCCATCAATGGCTTCAATAGCAAGTGGAACAGACCGAGGCAAAACAGGAATGGAGTGCTTTGATACAAAAGCATTGTGAATGAAATAGCCCGCAGCACCGGAGTCAACAAGAGCCTGGGTGACTATGGAGGAGTCCACCCAGGAAAGGACAACCGTGACCAAAGGTTTCTCCTTTAGCGGTTCTGGGGATGAGGATAAACCACCCAAGGTCTGCCCCTGACAGGACCTTAGGTGCAAGCATTTCCCGGCCATGTAGGACAAGTCTTTAAAAGGTGGCCCTGTAACCCACAATAGAGGCAGAGCCCCTCCCTCCTCCTAAAGGCCCTCTCCGCCGTGGAGAGACACGTGAATCCCAACTGCATCGGCTTAGCAGTATCTGGTGACTCGGGACCAGGAGGCATGGGAGGAGAGGGAGGCATGTGTGGGAACGAACACATAGGAGACAACGGAACTGGAGGCTTCCGCAAGCACTCCTTGAAAGAGGGCCTCTCACTTAGTCTGATGTCAATTAGGATAAAAAAAAAGACACCAATGCCTCGAGATCTTCTGGTAAATCTCTGGCAGCAACTTCATCTTTAATCGCATCAGAGAGCCCATGAAAGAAGGCGGCAACAAGGGCTTCATTGTTCCAACCTACCTCTGCGGCAAGCATACGGAACTCAATGGCATACTGAGCAACAGATCTTGTACCTTGCTGAATGGACATGAGTCATTTAGCAGCAGAGGAGGAGCGAGCAGGAACATCAAATACCCTTCGAAAGGAGGCCACAAATTCAGGGTAATTTGAAATCACAGGTTTACTAGTCTCCCACAAGGGATTAGCCCAGGCAAGAGCTGTGTCAGAGAGTAACGAGTTGAGAAATCCCACCTTAGCTCTGTCAGAGGGAAACGCCTGAGGTAACATCTCAAAGTAAATGCCCACCTGGTTCAGAAACCCTCTGCACTGATTAGGATCGCCTCCATAATGCTGAGGTAAAGGTGCAGAACCGGACATGCTCCTGGTAGGACTAGGTGCAGCAGCGGAAACAGGAGCAGCCATAACTTGCGGGACACTTTGATCCAAATGTGCAGTGCGAGTCAGCAGGGTTTGCAGGGCTAGTGAAAATTGATCCAAGCGGTGATCCTGTTCATCCATCCTGGAAATTATGGCAGGTAAAGGTGGATTATTAGCACCATCAGGATTCATGGCCCTTGCGTAATGTCAGGGTGCCAGGAATCAGACTGAGATGAGAAGTTCAAAAATAATCACACCTTTATAAATAGCAAAAAATAATAAAAAGTCCACAAGTAAAATAACAAGCCAGTAATCAAAACCAGAGCTGGTAGTCAGACGAGCCGAGTCAGGAGCCAAAGCGAGTAGTCAGACGAGCCGGAATCAGGAACAAGAAGAACAGCAGAGTCAGGAACAAGCCAGGGATCAGGAACCAGGAGGGACGTCAGACAGCCAGATAATACACATGAGCTCTCGCAAACAGGTTTGAGACAACGCAAGGGCAAAGCATACTGAACAGAGGCCCTTTAAATAATAAGTGATGACATCACAATTCTGAGACTGCATCCTGTGATGCACCAGTCTGGCCATAAAAGGAAGTGCAGGAAATGACAGCATCACACAGTATGCACCAGAGTCAGCAAGAGAGGTGAGTAAAATGGCTGCCAGCAGCACATGGCAAACAAAACCCTGACAGACAGAGATCACAGGAGAGAGGCAGGGCCAGTTCGGGTGGACAGACCGGTGACGGTGCAGCAGCCAGCAGGTGAGGTGGCGGTTGGTTGGGTGCCCGGCATAAATGAGGCAGTGACTGGAGAGAGGGAAATGCTTGTGGCAGGGTTGAAGGCATTGTTGTCGGCCTTGGAGAGGCCTACCGGCGGGGGACATCAGTAGCAGTGACGTAGGTGACCCCAGGGCTGGTTGTGCCGGGGGAAAGTCTGCAGGCGCGTGAAGTGGTGACTGGAGCAGGGATGCCGGTGGTGACCGGGGGGGAAGAAGTGATTTGGGTGCCCGAAGGCGCCCTGCAGAGACCATGTTTATTTTCGGTGGGTCATATGTGAGAAATCACCAGAGCAGGGAGCCCAGCTGTTCTGTTATTTTGACAAGATCTCTAGTGCTTATAGAATGTATGGGGGGATGGCGTGGTGGAGATACGATGAGGGTTTCAGGCAGCGGATGACGGTGCAGCCGGAAATGAGGTGGGACGATAGGGACATGGGGATATGGTTGGAGATGATGACCCCCCTTAAGGGGGAATTATTCCTTTCGGGGCTATGGGCAAGCGAGTGGGAGTAGAAGTGCAGGCAGTGGAGCTGGGACAGCAATCCGGAAAGGTTTGTGTTTACAGTTTAATGAAGGGCAGTGTAGGTTCGGGGCATCGTGTAAATACAAGCACGAGTGTTCCGGCTGTGGTGGGATCCACTCCTTTGCTAAATGCTTCAAGAAAGCCAGGCAAGGGACCTGGTCAGTGGACATGGGTGCAGCGGGCACGGACTCTGGTGAGGGTCGAAAAGATTGTTCCGTGGCTAGAGGCATACTCCCATAAGCGGGGGCACGCGGGGGATGCAGAGCTGATTTTGATGGGCTTCAGTACGGGTTTTGTAATTCCGTACCGAGAGCAGGAGGCGGGGGGGTTTGCGGGGAATTTTAAATCGGCTAGGGAACACCCGGAGGTGTTGTGGGACAAATTGTGGAAGGAAGTGAGGCTGGGGAGAATTGCAGGTCCATTCCAGGACCCGCCGCTGCCTAACTTGAGAATTTCCCCATTGGGAGTGGTCCCCAAGAAGGCGGCGGGGCAATTCCGGATGATATATCACCTTTCCCACCCCAAGGGGTTATCGGTCAACAATGGTATTGATCCAGAATTGGTTTCTGTGAAATACACTTCTTTTGATAAAGCGGTGGTGTTACGGTTACCCTTAGTCTCGCTGAGAGATGGACCGCTTAGTAGCCTGGATCCCTATTGCTAAAGAGGGGAGAAGCTGCTTTCCATAGTATTCTATATGAGTCTCGCAAATATAGAATAATCTCCCTTAGCTGCAGTACAGCTAGGATACCCTTCTGCCCACAAAACGAGTCAACGCTGCGATTGAGGGTCAAACAAGAACACAGCACTGGGATGCCCAGCCTGCTTTTTATTAAGGTTACATGCACACAGGCACTCCCAGGGGGAGAGGGGGGGGAAGCACAAAATCCCCCATCACACATTTAGATAGAGAGCACTGTCCTTTGACAGGCCACAATAGGATTACAGTACTTAAGATAACAAGTTTACAAGTTCATCTTATCAATTAGCAGTCTGGCTCCAGAGGTGATTAGACAATGGGATTGGTTATCCCTAAACTTAGAGCTGAGGCCAGCAAAAATGTGTATTTAGGCAATAGTTTCTAAAAGCTGAAAAAAAAGAGTTAACTCTTTATGAAATGATACTTGTTACGGTTTTCTTGGAGCCCTTCTTAGGCGTTGGCTTGCTGGGAAATAAGCTCTTCACAACAAAATAACTAATGCTTCTGTAACAGTGCTCCCTTTCTGTGGAACACTCTGGCAGACACGGTCTGACCCCTTTTCGGGGCAGACTAAGGCTGTCCAGACCGCTGGTTATGCGGGGCTGAGGTCTGTTTGTCTGGACAACCCGTCGGCGTTGCCATTCTGTTTCCCAGGTCTGTAAGTAATGGTGAAATTGAAGGGTTGCAACGATAAGCTCCAACGTAATAGCCTGCCGTTATCTCCAGAGACCCGGTTCAGCCACACCAACGGGTTATGGTCGGTGACCAGAGTGAACTCCTGACCATATAAATAGGGAGTCAATTTCTTTAATGCCCACACCAAAGCCAAACACTCCTTTTCGACCTCTGCATAGCTGACTTCGCGGGGCAGGAGCTTCCGGCTGATGTAGGCAACTGGATGCTCCCCTCCATCTTCGCCTACTTGGCTGAGGACAGCTCCCAGCCCGAACATGGAAGCGTCTGTATGGACGATAAAACGTTTGTTAAGGGCTGGGGCCGCCAAGACAGGAGCGTTAATTAGAGCATTTTTGAGAGCCTGGAAAGCCGTTTCACAGTGGGGAGACCACAGGACCTGTCGAGGTAAGTTCTTCTTGGTCAAGTCAGTCAGGGGTTTGGCAAGTGTGCTGTAGTCTGGTACGAACCGTCTATAGTACCCTGCCGTGCCCAGGAAGGCTAGGACCTGAGTCTTAGTGATGGGGGTGGGCCAATTGGTGACAGCTTCTATTTTGGCCGGCTCTGGTCGCTGCTTTCCACACCCCACCCGGTGACCCAGGTACTGTACCTCAGCCATCCCAAAGTGGCATTTTTCTGGCTTCAGAGTCAGGCCAGCAGCCCGGATCTGATCCAGAACCATTCCCACATGAGCTAAGTGGTCCTCCCAGGACTCACTGTGGATCGCTATGTCGTCCAGGTAGGCGCAAGCAAAACTCTGGAAGCCATCCAGGAGCCTATCCACCAAGCGCTGGAATGTAGCTGGGGCATTCTTCATCCCAAACGGCATTACCCTAAACTGATATAAGCCGAATGGGGTGACGAATGCCGACTTGGGGATAGCCTCCGGGGCCAGGGGAATCTGCCAGTAACCTTTGCAGAGGTCAATAGTGGTCAGGTAATTTCCCCTGGCTATACGATCGAGTAGCTCGTCTACCCTGGGCATAGGGTAAGCGTCCGTCACAGTATTTTCATTGAGCCTCTGATAGTCTACACAGAACCGGGTGGTCCCATCTTTCTTGGGCACCAAGACAACTGGGGAGGCCCATGGACTATCGGAGGGCTCAATTACCCTGAGCTGGAGCATCTCATCGATCTCCTTCTTCATTCCTGTCCTAACTGCTTCGGGGATTCGGTACGGAGCCTGGCGCAAGGGAGCTTGTCCCGGAGTATCTACCTGGTGGGTGGTTAAAGTAGTGTACCCTGGCTTCGGGGAGAAGGTGAGGTGTTTGGACTGGAGGAGTTGGTTGAGCTGCTCCCTTTCAGTGGGGCTAAGTCGGTCCCCTATCTGAACCTGCGCCACTATACCTGTGGGGAGACTCTTTTCTAATAGGTCTGGAATGGGTAAACTGTCGGGGTCTTCCTGAGGGGAACAACATACGGCCGTCACGTTCTCTGGTCGCTCAAAATATTCCTTGAGCATGTTTACATGGAATGTCTTTCTAAGATTGTTGTCATGGCAGCTAGCTATCACATAAGTGGTGTCTCCCCTTTTCTCTACGATCTGGTAGGGACCCTGCCAGGACGCCTGCAATTTGTCTGTCTTCACCGGCTTAAGTACTAACACCTTTTGTCCTATGGTGAAGATTCTCTTTCGGGCCCCCCGATCGTACCATACTTTCTGTCTTCTCTGGGCCAACTGGAGATTAGCCCGCACGGATTTGGCTAATTGCTCCATTCGGTCCCTGAGTTCCAGCACGTATGGCACAATGGGGACACCGTCAGCCTCCATCTCTCCCTCCCAGTGCTCCCGGATCAGGTTTAGGGGTCCCCGTACCTTTCTTCCGTAGAGCAACTCGAAGGGAGAGAACCCTGTCGTTTCCTGGGGCACCTCCCGATAAGCAAATAGGAGGTGCGGCAGGAAGCGTTCCCAGTCTCGGTATTCCTGAGTGAACGTCTTGAGCATTTGCTTGAGGGTCCCATTGAACCTCTCACACAGCCCGTTCGTCTGGGGGTGGTATGGGGAGCTCAGGAGGGACTTAATTTTGCAAACCTGCCAGAGTTGTTGGGTTAATTCAGCCGTAAATTGGGTGCCTCGGTCGGATAGGATTTCTTTTGGAAATCCTACCCGGGAGAACACCTGTACTAGTGCATTCGCTACCGTATCCGCTTGTATGTTGGATAGGGCGACAGCCTCTGGGTACCTGGTAGCGTAGTCCACTACGGTAAGAATGTAGCGCTTACCGGAGGGACTAGGGGTAGCCAGTGGTCCCACTAGGTCAATAGCAACCCGGCTGAAGGGTTCCTCTACAATGGGCATATTTACTAGCTGGGCTTTAGGGTGATCGCCTCGCCTTCCTACTCGTTGACACACATCGCAGGTGTTACAGTAAGTTCTAACGTCAGCGTGCACCCCTGGCCAAAAGAACGTGTGAGTAATGCGGTGTAGGGTACGGGTAACGGCTAGGTGGCCTGCTAAGGGGATGTCGTGGCCTATTTTGAGGATTTCTTGACGGTATTTGTGGGGCACTACCAGCTGTCGCCTACGCTGTCCCCTTTTCTCTGTCCAGCGGTATAGTTTCCCTTTTTCCCATAAGAATGTTTCGTTATCTGCCCCGCCCCCTCCGGTCTCTGCTCGTTCCCGGTACTTTTGTAAGGTCGGGTCAGTCTTAGACTCTGCCTCGAAAGCATCTGGGGTGTCCCAGGGTATGGGGCCTAACCTGTCAGGCAAGGTCGGGGTAGGTCTTACCTGTGTCTCCCGCACTGGTGAGAGCTCTCGCTCCGTCCGGGCTTGGGCCCGTGTAGTCACTGGGTCCGCCTCATTGTTGCATACTGGAGCATAGGCAGAAGTCATGGGGCCCAAATCGTTGCCCAGTAGTACTTCGGCAGGTAAATTATCCATTAGGCCCACGTTCACAGCCCCCTTTCCCGCTCCCCAATCAAGATGCACTTTAGCTGTTGGAATTTTGTACACATCCCCCCCCGCCACTCTAACGGCCACAGTCTGTCCGGATCGCTTGTGCTCTGGCACCAAATGACTCTGTACCAGCGTGATAGTAGCCCCTGTGTCTCGCAATCCCTCGGTAGATCGCCCCTCGAGCCATACCCTCTGCCGATGGTGCTGGCGGTTATCTGAGGCAGCATATACAGGGTCTGCCTCGTGAAGCGGCCCCACATATCCCTCCATAGGGGCCTCTTGGTTAACACAGAGGGCCCGGGCCGGACGATAGGACCCAGAGGGGTAATTGTAATTCCTGGGTGTCTGGTGCGTATTAAGGGGGCAGCTAGCCATGAAATGCCCTGGTTGCTTGCATCGGTGGCAAGTCGGTCTGTGACGCTCAGAGCTGTTATTGGGTGGTCCTGAGTGTCGGACGGGCCCTGTGGGCACCGGGGCTCGGAATTCAGCACGAGGGGGTGCACGGTAAACCTCTCTGGGTTCGACCCGTGCTGGAGCTCGGTAGTTCATGGGTTCGTGAAGACGGGAGTCATAATGTTCATCGGCCAATTTGGCTGCTTCTTCTAAGGTAGAAGGCCGCCTGTCTCGCAGCCATTCCTTCCCTTGCTGTTCCATGCCATTATAAAAATGTTCTAAGAGAAACAATTGTAAAATTTCCTCCCCAGTCACCGCTTTACTTCCGCTCAGCCAGTGATTTGCCGCTCTCCGCATTCGGTGCGCCCATTCCATATGGGTATCGTTAGGCTTCTTTTCCGTGCCCCGAAACTGTCGGCGATACGTGTCCGGAGTTACAGCGTACCGTCGCAACAGTGTCTCCTTAACTAGCTCATACTGTGTCACTTCCTTAGCACCCAGAGTACGAAAGGCTTCCAGGGCTCGCCCGGATAGTTTCCCAGACAATATCGTGGGCCACTCTCTGTTGGGAATCTGGTGCAGGGCACATTGCCTTTTGAAGTCCGCCAAATATTCATCAATCCCTGTCTCGCTCTCTAGAAAGGGTCGAAATGCCGTATAGGGTATCTTGGGCCTCCCAGCATTTTCGACAGGGATGATTACCTGCGGGGCTACAGCATTGCGGTGTGCGTTCGCTAGGTTGAGTTCGTGGGCTCGAGTCTCTCGTATATCCTCGTCCGCCTCCGCCATCAACTGCTGTACCAATTCCATGGAGGGGTTCGGCCCGTATAATGAGAGCCTTTCCCGAACAATCCTGGTTTTTTCGTCACTAATCGTGGTCGGTGTTTCCGCCATTGTGAAGCTCTGATCCAGTTCGTTCAATTCTGCGATCAGCTCTCTCCTCGGCCGGTTGCTGGCGTACCCCCCTCTGCTTTCAAGTAAATCCTTTAGGGTTGTACGCTTCAATTTTTCGTAAGCGCTCTCCATCCATTCTGTACCTCTCCTAGGAAATCCAGGAAAATCCCGCCGCTGCCGCCAAATGTTACGGTTACCCTTAGTCTCGCTGAGAGATGGACCGCTTAGTAGCCTGGATCCCTATTGCTAAAGAGGGGAGAAGCTGCTTTCCATAGTATTCTATATGAGTCTCGCAAATATAGAATAATCTCCCTTAGCTGCAGTACAGCTAGGATACCCTTCTGCCCACAAAACGAGTCAACGCTGCGATTGAGGGTCAAACAAGAACACAGCACTGGGATGCCCAGCCTGCTTTTTATTAAGGTTACATGCACACAGGCACTCCCAGGGGGAGAGGGGGGGGAAGCACAAAATCCCCCATCACACATTTAGATAGAGAGCACTGTCCTTTGACAGGCCACAAGTTTACAAGTTCATCTTATCAATTAGCAGTCTGGCTCCAGAGGTGATTAGACAATGGGATTGGTTATCCCTAAACTTAGAGCTGAGGCCAGCAAAAATGTGTATTTAGGCAATAGTTTCTAAAAGCTGAAAAAAAAGAGTTAACTCTTTATGAAATGATACTTGTTACGGTTTTCTTGGAGCCCTTCTTAGGCGTTGGCTTGCTGGGAAATAAGCTCTTCACAACAAAATAACTAATGCTTCTGTAACAGGTGGCTTTGGTGAAAGCAGCGGGGAGGGGTGTTTTGCTGGCTAAGGCTGATGTTGAATCGACTTTCCATTTGTTACCGGTACACCCCAGGTGCCATCACCTCCTGGAATGTATGCTGGGGGGTCTCTTTTTCGTGTACCTCTGCCTCCCGATAGGCTGTTCCATTTCCTACTTTGAAAGGTTCAGTTCCTTTGTGGAGTGGGTAGTGAAGCAGAAAGCAAGAAAATCATCAGTAGTGCACTACTTGGATGATTTCCTTTCTTGTTGGCCCGGCCGGGTCGGAGATATGTGATCTGCTGGTCAGGATTTTTGGGCAGGTAGCCCAGGAGTTCAGTATACCAGTAGCAGCGGAGAAATCTGAAGGGCCATCCACTTGTTTGAGTTTTCTAGGCATCCATATAAATTCAGTGAGGATGGAATGCAGGCTCCCGGAGGACAAAATCCAGGACTTGCAGATGGTGATGGACAGCATCATAGGTAGCAAGAAAGTTACCCCCAGGGAGGTCCAGTCCCTTTTGGACAAGTTAAATTTCACTTGCAGGATTATACCCATTGGACGGGTTTTTTGCCGGCGGTGCTGACGACAGTGGGGGTCTCGAATCTGAGACACCATATTCGGCTGTCAAAGGAGGTTAAGGAGGATTTGAAGGTATGGAGAATCTTCTTGGAGGATTTTAATGGGAAGGTGATGATGCAGGAGAAGGGATGGTCGGATAACCAGTTGTGTTTGAACACGGATGCATCAGGAGACCACGGATTTGTGGCATACCTGAATGGACAGTGGTGTGCTGGGGCATGGCCAAAGCCATGGGCAGAGTGGGGGTTGACCACGAATTTGACTTTCTTGTAGTTGTTCCCACTGGTGGTGGCTCTGCAGATCTGGCCTGAATGTTTGAGCAACAAGAGGGTGTGCTTCTATTCGGATAACCTAGGTGTGGTGTGGGTGATCAACCGTTTGACAGCGAATTCACCAGCTGTGATAAGGCTCCTGAGGGTGTTTGTGTTGCAATATCTCTTTCAGAGCAGTGCATGTCCCGGGGCGTTTGAATGTGATCGCTAATGCTTTGCCCCGATTTCAGTGGGATCGGTTCCAAGAGGTGGCTCCGGAGGCGGAACGGGAAGGAGTCGTATGTCCCGAGGAGCTGTAGCAGCTGGGCTGCTGGGAGTGTTGAGGCTGGTGAAAGGGGTGTTGGCACATAACACATGGAGGACATACACCCGAGTGTGGAGGATGTGGTGGCAGAGGGCCGGGGATGAGCAACTGCAGGAGGATAGGGACGGCTGCTTAAGGGTTTTGTTGGAATGGATGGGGAATTGGGAGAGGGAAAGGCTGTCGCCCTCTGAGATTCAAAAGAGAATGGCAGCGATGGCGTTCTTTTTCCAGATGCTAGGTGATGAGGACCTGATGAAAGTTTTTGTTGTCAGGATGGCGTTCAGGAGTATGTGTAGGGGTGGATTGTGGCTAGATGGGCGTCGGCCGGTGATGTTTGCTATTCTACAAAGTTTGGTTTTACGGTTGGCCAAGGTATGTTTTTCAAGGCACGAAGAACTGCTGTTCAGAATGGCATTTGTAATGGCTTTCTTCTGAGCCTTCAGGGTATCTGAATTGATGGGGCAGAATCATTGGGATAGCAGTGGTTTGGGGAGGCAAGACGTGGTTTTGAAGGAGGGTGTAGTAGAGTTGTGGGTCAGGAGGTCGAAAATGGACCAAGCTGGCAGAGGGGTGGTGATTGTTTTGAGGGAGATCGGGGGGGATTGTTGCCCAGTGGGGATGGTATTAGAGTTCTTTGGGGTGTCCAATCATAGCTCGGGCCAGTTGCTGGTGCATGCAGATGGGTCGATGTTATCTTGGTTACAATTTGTTGCGGTTATGCGGAAGGTGTTGGGTTTAATGGGTTTGAAGGGGTCAGAGTTCGGGTCGCATTCGTTTAGAATAGGGGGGTGGCCACTGAGGCAGCAAATTTGGGGTTCAAGCCGTCGGTAATTAGGAGGATTGGAAGGTGGAGAGATTTCGGGAGTATGTGAGGCCGGACCGGGGTGTTATAAAAAGGGGGTAGCTGATGGGTTTTTCTCAATTTTCATTTGGTAGATTCAGTGAGATGTTGGATTTTAGGACACTCTTATGTGTTTTGGGCACGAAAGGCAGCTGCAGTGAAGGAAGATGGGGTCCAGCTGGGTTTTCCTAAAGATCGAGTAGTTGTGAGATGGTTTGGGATCCGGGGGATGAAATGGGAGCATGTAGTGGTAGAGGTGGTGGAATATGCGAGGCTGTTCCCCCCCAAAAAAAGTTTTAGTTATCCCCGCAGGGGGGGAATGATTTGGGGTTCATGCCTCAAAAGGACTTGATTGAGGAGATGAAAAGGGGTTTTGATAGACTGGTACAGTTGTTTCTGGGGGTTGTTTTGGTATGGTCAGAAATTGAGAGTAGGCAGGTATGGAGTTCTGCATAGAATTGCAAGAAGTTGGAGGCTTCTAGACGGAAGGTGAATAGAATGGTCAGTGGGTATGTGAGAAGGTTGGGGGGTATTGGCCTGTGCCATGTGGATTTTTAGGGGTAATCGGGTAGTTGTTTTTACCTGAAGGGTGGAGTGCACCTGAACTAAGTAGGGTTGCACCTGTTTAATTTTACAGTTAGAGAAGGGATTGAAAAGGCCTTAGCTTTAGGTGGCGGTTCTCGCTGAGGAGCGAGTAGTGGTGGGGTGCTTGCTATGTTCTATTGAGGCTTACGCCTGATGGATAATGGCTTGTACTTGTGGAGGTGTAGCAAAAGGAAGAGTGATGGTGAACACCCCGCCCTGGAAGGGGTGGGGGCTTATAGTGAAGGAGTGGGGGCTTATAGAGAAATAAAGCAAGTACTGATGTGTTTTAAAATGTTGAAGTTAAAATGTTAATTTATTATTTGGTTTGGTTTTAATAAATAAGCTGCAGCCTTTTCTCTCCCAACTTGGTGGTCTTGTCTTTATTCGTACTTAAAGGAACGAATGACTTAGGGTCATATTTTTTGTAAGCAATCTAAGAAACCTGTCTCCTCTACCAAGTCTGCATGAAGGTTCAGCCCCGATCCAGAGCTTATAGTAGGTGGCAGATTGTGCCCTTTTCCAGGAGGTTTGGTTTTTTACTTGTTTTTCTGTCACAATGGAGCAAACTAATTCTGTCACCGTAAATTAAATGTTAGTTCTTTAGCTTCTAGTTTCTTATAAGCTAGATCCACTGAACACTTTCCTACTAATATGTAATGTGTTTTACAAGCTTTACAATTCTTGTATGGATCATTTAACACATTCTAATCAGATTAATGCTGCTCTCTACTCCTTCTGTTTGCTCTATACAGGGGAGTTCTTCAGATTTCGCTCCAGGATTTAAAGATCTTGTACTCTCTACAAATGTTGGTGGTTATGCCTCCTCCAAGTATGCATAAAAGGTCAGTTTCTGATAACCCTTCTATCTTATCTGATTTAAATAGATCTAAGTGTGTTAAGCTACAAGTTTCAGACCATGGTTCATCCAATTAATCCTCTGAAGGTGAAATATTTTCAGATGATCAAGAGTAGGTCTCTAATCATCCTCTTTTTTTTTAAAATTTAAACAGAGATGTTTTATGTACCTTAAGGGTTCAAGATCCTAAGGTGACTGATGATAAGCCTGTTAAAGGGACAATCTAGTCCAAAACAAACTTTCATTATTCAGATAGGGCATGTAATTTTAAACAATTTTCAAATTTACTTCTATCCCCAATTTTGCTTTGTTTTCTTGGTATTCTTAGTTGAAAGCTAAATCTAGGAGGTTCATATGCTAATTTCTAAGCCCTTGAAGGCCGCCTCTTAGCTCAGGGCATTTTGACAGTTTTTCACCACTAGAGGGTGTTAGTTCATGTGTTTCATATAGATAACACTGTGCTCATGCACATGGAGTTCCTAGGAGCCTGCACTGATTGGCTAAAATGCAAGTCTGTCAAAAGAACTGAAATAAGAGGCCGTTTGCAGAGGCTTAGATACAAGTTAATCACAGAAGTAAAAAGTATATTAATATAACTGTGTTGGTTATGTAAACCTAGGGAATGGGTAATAAAGGGATTATCTATCTTTTAAAACAATACATGTTATGGTGTAGACTGTCCCTTTAAGTAATTAGATTTGATTTTTAAACCTGCTGCTAAATCTCCAGAGGTTTTTTCAGTTCCTGATGCTATCTCTGAAATAGTCTCTAACGGCTAGATTACGAGTCTTGCATTAGGGTTAAAAAGCAGCATTGAGGGGTCCCAACGCTGCTTTTTAACGCCCGCTGGTATTACGAGTCTGGCAGGTACAGGTGTACCGCTCACTTTTCTTTACGCAACTCGAGCTTACCGCAAATCCCCTTACGTCAATTGCGTATCCTATCTTTTTAATGAGACTTGCCTAACGCCAGTATTACGAGTCTTGGAAGAAGTGAGCAGTAGACCCTCTCCTGTCCAGACTCCTACCGCATTTAAAAGTCAGTAGTTAAGAGTTTTATGGGCTAACGCCGTAACATAAAACTCTTAACTAAAGTGCTACAAAGTACACTAACACCCATAAACTACCTATTAACCCATAAACAGAGCCCCCCCCCCACATCGGAAACACTTTTATAAAAATTTTAACCCCTAATCTTCCGACCGGACATCGCCGCCACTTTAATAAATATATTAACCCCTAAACCGCCGCACTCCCGCCTCGCAAACACTAGTTAAATTTTATTAACCCCTAATCTGCCGTCCCTAACATCGCCGCCACCTATCTACATTTATTAACCCCTAATCTGCCACCCCCAACTTCGCCGCTACTATATTAAAGGTATTAACCCCTAAATCTAAGTCTAAATCTAACCCTAACCCCCCCTAATTTAAATATAATTTAAAATAATCTAAATAAAATTACTACAATTAAATACTTACCTGTAAAATATAATATACTAATAGTTACATTGTAGCTAGCTTAGGGTTTATATTTATTTTACAGGCAAGTTTGTATTTATTTTAACTAGGTAGAATAGTTATTAAATAGTTATTAACTATTTCATAACTACCTAGTTAAAATAAATACAAATTTACCTGTAAAATAAATCCTAACCTAAGTTACAATTACACCTAACAATACACTATCAGTACGAAAAACAACAAACACTAAATTAAAACTATAAGTACGAAAAACAACAAACACTAAATTACAGAAAATAAAAAATAATTACAAATTTGTTTAAACTAATTACTTAAAATAAACTAAAAAATAAAAAATAATAAAAAATAAAATAAAAATAGCAATTGTTTTTTAAAAGTCAATAAAATTCTAAAGAGGGGAGGACGTCTCCTCAACCTCTAAATTGCATTACTACCACTTCGGCTATTTGAGTGAACCACCTTCAAATATAATATTGTTAATATTAGAGTCGGCTCAATTAAAATATCATCAGTTATTACTGGCAAAAATGTTGCAATTATTCTTTTGCCTTAGAGTTTAGTTAATTGTTGCAATAAATAGGTCTATTTCAGATTTTCAGCAACAAAGTCCCATAACAACTAAAGCAACAAAGATATCTGTTTCAAGCACCAATGTCCTTGTAAAATATGTAAACAGACTTTATGGGTGCCGATGGTAGAAATAGATCAGTTAGTAGCGGGTTAAACCTTGTGAGTCATATACATTCAGGAGCTGTTCAGCATTTGAAAGCAATTGAACACACACTTCCGCAAATAGTGTACAGTGAAAGTCAATATTATAACAAGCGGGTATACTTTACTGGACCCCTGTTGTTTGGACTACAGCGTCTGTAGTGTTATGTCTCTGCGGTCTGTCCTGAACCCGTCGGCAATCAGTCACTCCAAGTTCTTGCGGTCAAATTATCCGTGTTGCACTCTGCGCAGAGTATTAAGAATTCACTGGTTTTTGCTGACTTTAGTTGCCAGTTCAGATAAAGCCTACACTGAGGTGAAACGCATAGACGTTGATTCAAGGAGCAAAGAAGATTATCTATCACTAAGACTATCCTCATCCGAACTGGCCGGGCACAAGTGGACCCCCAGAGGGGCAGAAGTCTTCATCCGATCCGGGCAGAAGAGGTCCTCCAAGCGGCAGAAGTCTTCATCAAGATGACATCTTCTATCTTCATCCATCCGGAGCGGAGCGGGTCCATCTTCAATCCAGGCGACGCGGAGCCATGCTCTTCAAACAAAGTCCAAGCGAAGAATGAAGGTTCCTTTAAATGACGTCATCCAAGATGGCATCCCTTGAATTCCGATTGGCTGATAGGATTCTATCAGCCAATCGTAATTAAGGTAGGAAAAATCCTATTGGCTGATCCAATCAGCCAATAGGATTGAGCTTGCATTCTATTGGCTGTTCCAATCAGTCAATAGAATGCAAGCTCAATCCTATTGACTGATTGGATCAGCCAGTAGGATTGAACTTCAATCCTATTGGCTGATTGGATCAGCCAATAGGATTTTTCCTACCTTAATTCCGATTGGCTGATAGAATCCTATCAGCCAATCGGAATTTAAGGGACGCCATCTTGGATGACGTCATTTAAAGGAACCTTCATTCTTCGCTTGGAGAGGATGGCTCTGCGTCGGCTGGATTGAAGATGGACCTGCTCCGCTCCGGATGGATGAAGATAGAAGATGCCGTCTGGATGTAGACTTCTGCTGCTTGGAGGACCTCTTCTGCCCGGATCGGATGAAGACTTCTGCCCCTCTGGAGGTCCACTTGTGTCCAACTGGGTGAAGACGGCTCAAGGTAGGGTGATCTTCAAGGGGGTAGTGTTAGGTTTTGTTAAGGGGGGATTGGGTGGGCTTTAGAGTAGGGTTGGGTGTGTGTGTGGTGAGTTGTAAGGTTGGGGGGGTATTGTCTTTTTTTCAGGTAAAAGAGCTGATTACTTTGGGGCAATGCCCTGCAAAATGCCCTTTTAAGGGCTATTTGTAATTTAGTATAGGGTAGGGAATTTTATTATTTTGGCTTTTTTATGTTATTAGGGGGATTAGAGTAGGTGTAATTAGTTTAAAAATTTGTAATTATTTTTTTATTTTCTGTAATTTAGTGTTTTGTTTTTTTACTTTATTTAATTTAATTTAATTGTAGTTAATTGTAGGTAGTTTAGTAAATTAATTTAATGATAGTGTAGTGTGAGGTGTAATTGTAACTTAGGTTAGGATTTATTTTACAGTTAAATTTGTATTTATTTTAACTTTGTAGTTATTAAATAGTTAATAACTATTTAATAACTATTCTACCTAGTTAAAATAAATACAAAGTTGCCTGTAAAATAAAAATAAATCCTAAGATAGCTACAATGTAACTATTAGTTATATTGTAGCTAGCTTAGGGTTTATTTTACAGGTAAGTATTTAGTTTTAAATAGGATTAATTTATTTAATTGCAGTAATTTTATTTTTATTATTTTAAATTATATTTAAGTTAGTGGGGGGTTAGGGTTAGGTTTAGACTTAGGTTTAGGGGTTAATAACTTTAATATAGTAGCGGCGACGTTGGGGGGGCAGATTAGGAGTTAATAAATGTAGTTAGGTTGCGGCGACGTTGGGGGTGGCAGATTAGGGGTTAATAAATATAATGTAGGGTTCGGCGATGTTGGGGGCAGCAGATTAGGGGTTCATAAGTATAATGTAGGTGGTGGCGGTGTCCTGAGCGGCAGATTAGGGGTTAATAATATAATGTAGGTGGCGACGATGTTGGGGACGGCAGATTTGGGGTTAATAAGTGTAAGATTAGGGGTGTTTAGACTCGGGGTTCATGTTAGGGTGTTAGGTGTAGACATAAAATTCCTTTCCCCATAGGAATCAATGGGGCTGCGTTAAAAGCTGAACGCTGCTTTTTTGCAGGTGTTTTTTTTCAGCCGGCTCAGCCCCATTGTTTCCTATGGAGAAATCGTGCACGAGCACGTTTAGCCAGCTTATCGCTACCGTAAGCAGCGCTGGTATTGAGGTGAGATGTGGAGCAAAATTTTGCTCTACACTCACCTTTTTGCAGCTAACGCCGGGTTGAAAAAAACCTGTAATACCAGCGTTGTCTTAAGGTAGCGTTAAAAAAAAGGCTCATTAGCAATGCACCCCTGTTACCGCAAAACTCGTAATCTAGCCATAAGTTTCTCTGATTTTTTCACCTAAGATGTTTTCTTCTGACACTATTAATCGTGCGATTGTTTTTCCTTCTTTTTGTCCCAATCCGAAGAATTCTAAGTAGAGGCTTTGTCATAATTTGGATGTTGTCAGAGCTTTGAAATACTATTTGAAAGCTATTAAGGATTTTAGAAAATCCTGTGGTTTGTTTGTTAATTTTTGGTGTTCTAGAAAGGTTCAGAAGGCTGCAGCCATTTTGTTAGCTTCCTGGTTAAAGCTTTGAATGGGAAAACTTGGAGGTGGGACAGTCTTCGACTAAACGCATTACTGCCCATTCTAGCAGATCAGTTGCTACTTTCTGGGCTTTTAAGAATGAGGCATCTGTTGACCAAGAATCTTCCTTAGATATCTTTACTAAATTCTACCATATTGAAGTTTTTGCTTCTTCTGAAGCAGCTTTTGGTAGTTGTTTCTAGACATTAAATATTGTTGTGTATCTATTTTTTTCTGCATAAAAAGAATAATGATAATTAAGAAAAGAATAAAAAATGTGATAAAAAAGAGGAGAGAAAGGGAAAATAAGATATAGGGGTCTATCTATCAAGCTCCGTACAGAGCTTGAGGGCCCGTGTTTCTGATGAGCCTGCAGGCTCGCCAGAAACACCAGTTATGAAGCAGCGGTCTAAAGATTGGGTTGATTGAAACCCCCCTGCTGGCGGCCGCAAATCTGCAGGGGGCGGCGTTGCACCAGCAGCTCACAAGAGCTGCTGGTGCAATGCTGAATACGGAGAGCGTATTGCTCTCTGGATTCAGCGATGTCTGTCGGACCTGATCCGCACTGTCAGATCAGGTCTGACAGACATTTCATAAATAGGCCTCAGAATATCATATATAAATTTATCTTTTTGTTCCACCCTCTCAGTGATTGTGGACGCCATAACTTGGGTATTAGTTTCCCAGGAGTAATAGACCGTGGACTATCACCACCTTTATGAAAGAAAATATAATTCATGAGACCCCGTCCAATTTTTATGATCCTTTTTTTTCTGGCTGGAGATCAAGTATGCACCTGTTAGGGGTAATATGAACCTGACGGCAGCCATCTTGTTCCCCGCAGCCATCTTGTGATGATTAGCATCCATTTTGTAATGATTAGACTTTTATTATAGTGGTTTATTATGTAGTAAGAAATATGCTGATGTTAGGGAGACTTGCATAGATATAATAGCCCTGAGAATGACCCTGAAGATGTGCATTGTTATCTCTACAAGATGTCAAACGGCTGTGATTTGTGCTGGGCCAGGAGGCCCAGTTACTGTTTATCTGTAGTTAGGTATTCCTGTAGAAATGACTCCCTAACACTCCTTTTATTCCAATTATATTTTCTATGAGTTTCTTTGTTCTTATAGAAATACCATGTGAAATGATGTAATTATGAATACGTCACTTGTTAAACCTATATGCTGTAACTCTTATTGTAAGAATATTATAATATCTAGGGAGCATATATATACATTGTATCATTTTTATATGTTATGTTTAATTGTAATGTATCTTTTCTGTATCCCTTTAATATTCAATTGTAGCTAGACGCATAGTGACCTTTATACACACATTTTACATGTACTTTTTGAACCCTTGAGCTATGTGTGAGAAAACACTGCTGATGTAAGGAATTTTAGTTAGGTCAAAGGTAGCTATACATCAGATTGGAATATTTTGAGATCCTACATTACTCCTTTTTCCTGTCAGTCATAAATTTATTTAATATCTTCAAGGATATCTGACAAATGTGATGTACAACTTACAGGATGCCAGATGTTTTCCTTATCTTAGAAATGAGCTAATGACTACAGATTTCAATGTATTCTGAAATGTATATAACTGGCTAACTTGACCAATAAAGTTAGAGTTGTTCTGCAAACATATCCTTGTGTATTTTGTGGAACAGCCCTCCAAGTACTTGTAACAACTTTGCAGTGCAGATACCAGAGTCCTGAAGCAGAGGAGAACAAGAGGGTCATGGTCCTAGAGGAGTCCTCTAACAAATGGTGTCCAGAAGTGATAGCTTGTCAAGGGGTAAGTAAAACACTTGTTTTGCACTGTTTTTTGCTTACCCATTGTCAAACTAGAACCCTATAAGACCAGACACTCAGGTTATCTATAACTAAAAAAAATATATATATATAGTGGGGAATGTGTATGTATGTTATGCATATCTGTGTATGTTGTGTATATATGTATATTTAAGGTGTTTTTAAGGTGTTTTTTTTATGGAAATTTTTTGGTAAAAGTTGTTTTTGGTTATAAAGTAGTATCTGAGGATAGAGGCCTCCAAGTGATACATGGTTTATTGATTAGATATGATATCTGAGGTTAGAGTCCTCTGATGATACATATTTATTGGTTCGTTGATATTAAATAGTGTCGGAGGTTAGAGGCCTCCAGTGACATATGATGAGGTTAGAGGCCTCCAGTGACATATGATGAGGTTAGAGTCCTCTAGAGACATATGTTTTTATTGGTTAAAATATAGTATTTTAAGGTTAAAACGGAGTTCGAGTCTCTGTTGGAATATAAGGATTTAATGTGGTATTTGAAGTATATAGTGTTGTATGCGGTATATATGTTGTAAAATAAAGGGGTATAATTCATAAAATTTATTGCATATTATCCATAAACTCTGGTATCGGCCTGGAAATTGTTTTGCTATCTTTGTCTATGCGCAATCTGTTTCTTTCATGCTTGCTATAAACTGAATTTGCTGTATTGCATTTGTTTTTCTGCTTGCACACTTCAAATTGCTGTATTGCATTTGCATTTTCTAATTGCTTTTAAAGTTTGCTTTTTTTATTGCTATATAATTACTGTGCTGTTTTTGTGCTTAAAATATATATTAAGTGACTGTGCATTTTATTACTGCTGCTCTTTTTGTGTTGTTAAAGAACAAGTTTATTTCAGGCAGAAAGGCACCCACTCTAGAGAGGGAGGGGGGATCTGTCAGTGAGCAGCTGTGTAGAGTCAGTGAAGAGAAATTTAAAAAAACTGTTCCGTTGTATGTGTGTGTGCAGTAATGAAAGGGAGATTTAAGTGTAACAGATTTAATTATTTGAAATGTATTTATCTCAATTTGTGAGGACATGGCCAATCTTTTCAGATTCAGATATATACAAATACATTTTAAATTTGGAGGAAAATTAATAAATATATGTTTTCCTGAAGAAAAAAAAAAAAAAAAAAAAGGGGGAGTGAATCTCTGGTATGCGAGATGAAATGAGCTTGTCTGTATAGCTGTACAAATGAAACTGTTTCTTTCTGTTTCCCTGCTGGGAAATAAGACGTTTTAAGAAAATATGTTGTAATGTTATTTTATATACCTGTATTTTAAAGTCACCAGCATGTTTTAAGTATGTGGTATTCATGTGCAGTTTTAGTTTTAAGTGATAATTGTGTGGCAAGTAACGGCTTTGAGAGTGGCTTTGAAAGTGCGATGGTGTGTGTGATTTTTTTGTCACGCTCTGGTAAATATGAAACTGTTTCTGGTATGATTAATGGGTTGACGTATGTTGTATTTGTAAGGTCTGTGCACAGAGTTGGTGCACCCAATGACATATAGTTATAAGCTGTAATTGAAAGTTTATTTAAAAGTGCGTCCGTTTTTGTTGCAAGTAAATTAATCTGCAGGGCATGCTACAATACAGAGGTGAAATTTGTGTGGTAAATCATACAAGCAGCCTAAATTATGGTTAGAATATACATATGTAATTTACATAATGAATGGTTAGTCCTTAAAGGGACAGTGTACTGTAAAATTGTTTTATATTAATGTATTTGTAATGACTTATGATACAAGCTGAATAGTTTAAAATGTAGGACAAGTTGCATTTGCAAGTGTGTGTATATATGAAGTAAATTGTAATGGTTTGAATTGTTTGTCTGTAAAATCAGAACTCAGTGTGTAGACAGAACACTAGAAAATTGTCATTTTATTAGCAGCAATAACACTGTATTAGTAGTTTGCAAAATATATATTTTTTGGGACCTTTCTTTGTATTCTTTTTAAATCTGCCATTTAGTTAGCAGATATTTCTTTTGCAGTGTAACTGAATTCTCTCTGTAATGCAAACTAATTGATAAGTTGTCTACAATCTTGGTGTTACGATCTGTGAGACTAGCAAAAAAAAAAAAAAAAAAGACAAACAGAGGAGTGAAAATATTTAAAGGGATATAAAATCTGAGATTTTAAGGAAATATTTACAGAAAAGACAATGAGGTTTACTGTAAGCCTAACACTAGTATATTTAACTGTGTCAGCAGTTTCAATTAAAGATAATTTTTAATTTGAGTAAAATGTCCCTTTAACTAGCCTGCATCCCACTGTGTGTTTTTATGCTGGTTATGCTTGCTTAGGCTATTTAATGAATGTCAGTATACATTTTTATTATAAGTAAGGCCAATGACTCATTGGGAATAATTTAAAGGGGAAATTTTTATTATTATTTTTTTTGTAGAAAGCTTATTTTATTTTTTGTTATATACATTTGTTACATTTGGCTAGAGAGCTGCAGAATGGTGAATGTCAAATTATAAACAAAG
Organism: Bombina bombina; assembly: GCF_027579735.1. NCBI lineage: Eukaryota > Metazoa > Chordata > Amphibia > Anura > Bombinatoridae > Bombina > Bombina bombina. The sequence goes on along the minus strand of NW_026511921.1, from coordinate 105,431 downwards.
TTAAATCAAATAATTGTGCTGTTATTAAAATTTTGGTTATGTAAAAGTATAGACTGGATTCTAGCAGCTTTTCACAAATTATTTGTGCCACATCTGATTTACTTAAAGGGACAGTCTACCATATAATTGTTATTGTTTTGAGGATGGATAGTCCCTTTATTACCCATTCCCCAGTGTTGCATGGCGCACACAGTCGTATTGGTATGCTTTTTGCCTCTGTAGTTGCCTTGTGTCTCGGGGCATTCTTCCAGCTCCCTGGTCACATGACTGTGACTGTTTATGGTCTATTGTCTTAAATTTAGCATTGTTTTGTGCTGGATCTTGGATGACCCCCTGTGCCTGAACACAGTGTTATCTATATGGCCCACGTGTATTTTGTCTCTCTGTGTTGGAAAGAGATTTAAAAAGCCTGTGATAAGAGGCAGCCCTCAAAGGCTTAGAAATTAGCATATGAGCCTACCTATGTTTAGTTTAAACTAAGAATACCAAGAAAAAATTTGATGATAAAAGTAAATTGGAAAGTTGATTAAAATTAAAAGTCCTATCTGAATAATGAAAGTTTAATTTATACTAAAATGTCCCTTTAACAGTGGATTTGCATGGTGCATGTGAGCAGGAGCTATATAGAACAGTGGCTGTATCATTATTATCTAATTATTCCCAAAATTGGATACTTAGGTGTTTGTGTGTTCTTTTGTAAATTTATGGTTAGGGATTTTATGTGTAAATATGCAACTGGAGTTTATTGAGCATCTGCGGTGATTGCATTATTAGTGTGATCTCATAGAATTGTACATGGTAGAATTTGCAGAACCACGGTATAGATGGTTGTTTTAGGATTTTAATTATTTTGTAGTGTTTTGCGAGTGCTGCGTTTCAGGGAATGGCAGAATTGGTTTTGAATTTCAGGTTAATTTTGGTTGTTAAAAGTTTGTGACGGCTGTTCATGTTTTGTTTTGTAAAATGGACAATTGGTTTAAGTGTTTTCTAAGAGAATGTTGTGTTTTTATTTTTCGTGAATGCGTGTGGTAAGGTGCTGTATGAATGGAATATTTCATGTGGAGGTGTATTTGATTTTGTTTGCTATTGAGAATTGTATTCTGCATGCATGAGTGGAGTGCATAATTTGTCTTTTCGTTTTTTGTTATGTTGTGTTTGCATGCCACATGGGATGTTTCACGCAAACAAGGGGGAAGTATTGATGAGTATTGATGAGTATCTTTATGTGATAGGGGTTATTGTTTTTAGGTACTGTCTTCAGAGATTAAAAGACACTAACTGAATTATTTTTGAGTTTCCATATTTAGGTGAAATCTGTACAGGCAAAATTCCATAAGTGCACTCTTCAAAAGATTAAAGATTGAAAGCAAGTAAACCTTTAAAGAAAGAAAAGAAGAAAATGAAAGACCTTTTGTCAAGCTTGTTTTAACCACCATACTGCAGTAAAAAAAGTTACTGAACTATCTTTGGATCCATTCTTTGCTTTGCATGCTGGTACCAGCCCCAGAACTGGACTCTGGGTAATCTGTGACTGTCTCCTCTGATGTGTGTCTTCAGGACATAAAGACTATCCTTCTCTGGACTGTGCCTTATCGCTCGATATGGAGGTCCTGTTATGCTGTTACAGGGTCAACCAATTAAATTAGGGGAGTATTGTTTTAACTCGATTACTTATATTGCTTGTTTTGTATTCTCTTGTATTTTATTGATCATATTGGGTATAAGACATCATATGCTTCATTGGTATTAGTGCACATTGTAGTTTATGTGCTTAACATAGTAATTTTTAGATAAATGTAACTGTGAACTGTGCAGTATTGTACCCTATTGAATGGCCCACTGAGTATAAAAATATGCTTCAGGAAAATGCTGCAATATATCATAATATCTTAGACCCTTCACCCTTTAGAACATAAGGAGGACACGTCTAAGCTAGAAGTTTATAGTAAATATACAGAGAAATGTTTGTTTCAGGGAATAGCCTAATTATAGTTTATGAAAGCAAATGTATTTTTCCCTTTTATTAATTAGTATGGTATCTGCAAAGTGAATTTGGTCATTCCTGATGTTTGTCAAAGAGAGTAATTCTTACCATAAAGATGTGTTTACCTTTAAAAGAACTTGTAGTTTTAAATGATGTTCTGTTTGTATGCTTTCCTCATACAGGAGTGTGAGATAATTTAGGTTGGAGAATTATAAACATTATAGATAGCAGCCATCCAGAATAAAGCAACACGAGGTTCTTTTATTTTTAGAAGTTCAAAGTGACAGTGTAAAGAAATTCATTTATTTTTATTGACTGTTTTCTTTTTTTTCATTTTTGCTACAGGGCAGGCCGTAGCATAAGTTTTAGCATAAACATTCAGGCCCTTGATGAAGTCTGACAGGTTTTCATTTGCGTAGTATTCATGAAGTATCATTTAAAAGTGTATAGAGAAGTTGTAAATTATTCTCTGAGAAATGTCAATGTATTTAGTTTGTATTATATATCAACAATGTTTTGTTTGATTTTAAATGACATAGGATGAAAGTGACGTTTTATTTGGACATAATTGTGATTGTATTGCGGTGTGTACTCATCCTGTACTGTTTCTGTTTGCTTCCTAGACTCCCTGTGACTCAAGTGTTTGCTTGCCATGGGTATCCACTGGTTGCCTTGTCTACCCCATGAACAAACCATCAGATTTCCAGTATCTCCCTGCGGAAGAACCGTGGCTAAGCACCCCTACTGCAAATGAACTGTTGGAGAACTGTATTATAGCAAAGTGTCAAGGTGCAGCGCTCTCAAATGGACAAAGACTGTTCTTAAAGTGATCAGAGGCCACCTAGAGACAGTTGTGCTGTTGCTATGTCATGCTTTAAAAGGAACTGTTGGACATATTGGGGGGTGCTAGCAATGCAGGTGGAGGGATAGAAGATGCAGAGTTGTTTGGGGGTAGATGGGGGGCTGGTTGGGTCTCTGTGCCGGTGGAAGGCTGGAAGATAGATGGAAGGTATTGGAGGGACTGTACCGATATGCAGTGACAATTAGCCTATAAAAGTATATCACGACATGCAAATATTTTTCTCTTTAGTATTCTCACAGAGTTCTGTTACCATAATATAAGGCTTTACTACTTTTCTATGCCAGTCTATTTTTATGTTATTCTGTTAGAATAAAAGGATGGTATGTTAAGGGTAATATGAACCTGACGGCAGCCATCTTGTTCCCAGCAGCCATCTTGTGATGATTAGCATCCATTTTGTAATGATTAGACTTTTATTATAGTGGTTTATTATGTAGTAAGAAATATGCTGATGTTAGGGAGACTTGCATAGATATAATAGCCCTGAGAATGACCCTGAAGATGTGCATTGTTATCTCTACAAGATGTCAAACGGCTGTGATTTGTGCTGGGCCAGGAGGCCCAGTTACTGTTTATCTGTAGTTAGGTATTCCTGTAGAAATGACTCCCTAACACTCCTTTTATTCCAATTATATTTTCTATGAGTTTCTTTGTTCTTATAGAAATACTATGTGAAATGATGTAATTATGAATACGTCACTTGTTAAACCTATATGCTGTAACTCTTATTGTAAGAATATTATAATATCTAGGGAGCATATATATACATTGTATCATTTTTATATGTTATGTTTAATTGTAATGTATCTTTTCTGTATCCCTTTAATATTCAATTGTAGCTAGACGCATAGTGACCTTTATACACACATTTTACATGTACTTTTTGAACCCTTGAGCTATGTGTGAGAAAACACTGCTGATGTAAGGAATTTTAGTTAGGTCAAAGGTAGCTATACATCAGATTGGAATATTTTGAGATCCTACATTACTCCTTTTTCCTGTCAGTCATAAATTTATTTAATATCTTCAAGGATATCTGACAAATGTGATGTACAACTTACAGGATGCCAGATGTTTTCCTTATCTTAGAAATGAGCTAATGACTACAGATTTCAATGTATTCTGAAATGTATATAACTGGCTAACTTGACCAATAAAGTTAGAGTTGTTCTGCAAACATATCCTTGTGTATTTTGTGGAACAGCCCTCCAAGTACTTGTAACAACTTTGCAGTGCAGATACCAGAGTCCTGAAGCAGAGGAGAACAAGAGGGTCGTGGTCCTAGAGGAGTCCTCTAACAGCACCTTTTTTTCCCTGTTCCCTGTTCCGTTTTTTTCTTTCTTTCTTTCTTTCTTTCTTTCTTTCTTTCCCTTTCTTTCCTTTCCTTTCCTTTCTTTCTTCCTTTCCTTTCTTTCCCTTTCTTTCCTTTCCTTTCTTTCTTTCCTTTCCTTTTTTCTTCCTTTCCTTCCTTTCTTTCCCTTTCTATCCTTCCTTTCTTTCCCTTTCTTTCTTTCCCTTTCTTTCCTTTCCTTTCTTCCTTTCTTTCCCTTTCTTTCCTTTCCTTTTCTTTCTTTCCTTTCCTTTCTTTCCTTCCTTTCTTTCATTTCCTTCCTTTCCTTTCTTTCCCTTTCTTTCTTTCCCTTTCTTTCTTCCTTTCTTTCCTTCCTTTCTTTCCCTTTCTTTCCTTTCCTTTCCTTCCTTTCTTTCCCTTTCTTTCCTTTCCTTGCTTTCCTTTCTTTCTTTCTTTCTTTCTTTCTTTCTTTCTTTCCCTTTCTTTCTTCCTTTCTTTCCTTCCTTTCTTTCCCTTTCTTTCCTTTCCTTTCCTTCCTTTCCTTTCTTTCCCTTCCTTTCTTTCCCTTTCTTTCCTTTCCTTCCTTTCCTTTCTTTCCCTTTCTTTCCTTTCCTTCCTTTTCTTTCTTTCCCTTCCTTTCCTTTCCTTCCTTTTCTTTCTTTCCTTTTCTTTCCTTCCTTTCCTTTCTTTCCCTTTCTTTCCTTTCCTTTCCTTTCCGTCCTTTCCTTTCTTTCCCTTCCTTTCCCTTCCTTTCTTTCCCTTTCTTTCCTTTCCTTCCTTTCCTTTCTTTCCCTTTCTTTCCTTTCCTTCCTTCCTTTCTTTCCCTTTCTTTCCTTTTCTTTCCTTCCTTTTCTTTCTTTCCTTTCCTTTCCTTTCTTTCCTTCCTTCCTTTCCCTTTCATTCCTTTCCTTTCCTTCCTTTCTTTCCTTTCCTTTCCTTTCTTTCCTTTCTTCTTTCTTTCTTTATTTCTTTCTTTCCTTTCTTTCCCTTTCTTTTCTTTCCTTTCTTTCCTTTCTTCCTTTCTTTCCCTTTCTTTCCTTTTCTTCCTTTCCTTTTCTTTCTTTTCTTTCCTTTCTTTCCTTCCTTTCTTTCCCTTTCTTTCCTTTCCTTCCTTTACTTTCTTTCCCTTTCTTTCTTTCCCTTTCTTTCTTCCTTTCTTTCCTTCCTATCTTTCCCTTTCTTTCCTTTCCTTCCTTTCTCTCCCTTCCTTTCTTTCCCTTTCTTTCCTTTCTTTCTTTCTTTCTTTCTTTCTTTCTTTCCTTTCCTTTCTTTCTTTCCCTTTCTTTCCTTTCCTTTCCTTCCTTTTCTTTCCTTCCTTTTCATTCTTTCCTTTTCTTTCTTTCCTTTCCTTCCTTCCTTTCTTTCCCTTTCTTTCCTTTCCTTCCTTCCTTCCTTCCTTCCTTCCTTCCTTTTCTTTCTTTCCTTTTCTTTCTTTCCTTTCTTTCCTTCCTTCCTTTCCCTTTCTTTCCTTTCCTTTCCTTCCTTTCCTTTCCTTTCCTTTCCTTCCTTTCTTTTTTTCCCTTTCTTTCTTTCTTTCTTTCCTTTCCTTTCTTTCTTTCCTTTCTTTCATTTCTTTCTTTCTTTCTTTCCTTTCGTTCCCTTTCTTTTCTTTCATTTCTTTTCCTTTATTTCCCTTTCTTTCCTGTCTTTCCATCTTTCTTTCTCTTGCTTGGGTATATGTCAGACTAAGGTTGGAGGCGTTTTAAGGGCCCTTGGAGTTTTGGGTATCTTTGCCTCCTCCTAGTGACCAGGAGTATAATTCCCAGGAGTAATGAATCATAGACCATGAAAAAAATTAATTTATCAGATAACCATAAATTATATTTTTATATTACTAAACCCAACTCCTATTTGACCCCTGGTTCCCCATACTTGTGACACAATACATGAATGTACTTAATTTTTGACCCACCTCTGACTTTCAGCTGCAGTATTTGCTGTACTTTATGGGGTCCAGATGTGATGGCACAGATGTACGTCCCCTCATCCTGCACACGAACCCCTTTAATGGTTAGTGATACATCCATGCTCTTTTTCAGGGGTCCTGGAACAATGCTGAGCCGAGACCCTTCTTCTGGGTCCAACCTTTGTCCTTTGCCCTCCTTCTGCAGGTGCCATTCAACTGATGCCCCCTCTGTGTCCCCCCAAACCTCACAATTTAAAGACACATCAACAGCTGGTGCAGTCAGATGTAAAGTGGGAGTGGAGGAGATCATAAAGGCCACTGTGTAGAGAAAAACTTAGTGATTACTTACTAGATTATGAGAGGAGCACTATTTATCACTCCCGCTCGGGCGTTAACTCTGCTAGAAGTCCTTTTGTACTGTACTGTTAAATGTATTTTGAAGGGTTTTTTTTCTCACTTTTTTGTCTTGCGTAACAATTAATTGCTCTGTCCTATTATTTTCACGTTTCTTAAAGGGATAGGAAAGTCAAAATGAAAACTTGCATGATTCACATAGAGCCGATCATTTTAAGACACATTTAAATTCACTTCTAATTTGAATTGTGCTTTGTTTCTTTAGTATCCCTTGTTGAAAAAGAATACACACATATCCTAAACTAGTGGGAGCTAGCTGCCAATTGGTGCCTACACACATTTGTCTCTTGTGATTGGCTAACTAGATGTGTTCAGCTAGCTGCTGGTAGTGCAATGCTGTTCCTTCAGCAAAGGATAACAAGAGAATTAAGCAAATTTGATAATAGAAGTAAATTGGAAAGTTGATTAAAATTGTATGTTTTATCCAAGTCACAAAAAGAAAATTCAGGGTTTCCTGTCCCTTTAAGTGAGCATTTTACAAGTGAGGCATTAAGAATTGAACAAGGATGGAACAAGGACAATAACAAGTACTGCTGTAATACTGTGTTTTATGCGTTTCCCTTTTGTAAAAGAGCTCCATATCTTTTTTTTCTACCTCTTGTTTTTATAAAAAACTGTCGGCTAGATTACGAGTTTTGCATCATGGTGAAAAAGCAGCGTTAAGGCTCTTTTTCACACCGCACACCTTTTTGGCCGTCACGCAACGTAACTACCGCACCTTTCAAAAATTCCTTTTTCAATGGGACTTCCATAGCGCCAGTATTAAGAGTTTGCCTGTCCGGCCAAAAAGTGATTGGTACAGCGTATAACTACAAGATCTGTACCGCCACCTGAAAGTCAGTAGTTATGGGTTTTACGTTACAAAGCTGTAGCATAAAACTCATAACTAAAGTTTTACAAAGTACACTTACACCCATAAACTACCTATTAACCCCTAAATTGAGGCCCTCTCACATCGCAAACACTATAATAAAATTATTAACCCCTAATCTGCCGCTCCCGACATCGCCACCACTATAATAAACATATTAACCCCTAAACCGCCGCACTCCCGCATCGCAAACACTAGTTAAATATTATTAACCCCTAATCTGCTGCCCAATGTCGTCGCCACCTACATACACTTATTAACCCCTAATCTGCTGTCCCTAACATTGCCGCAACCTACAATACTGTTATTAACCCCTAATCTGTTGCCCCCAAAATCCCCGCCAAGCTAACTACACTTATAAACCCCTAATCTGCTGCCCCCAATGTTGCCGCCACTATACTAAAGTTATTTACCCCTAAACCTAACCCTAAGTCTAACCCTAATGTAACCCTAACCCTAACACCCACTAACTTTAACATAATTCAAATAATTCCAAATAAAAATTACAATTAATACATAAATTATTTCTATTTAAAACTAAATAAATTACTTACCTGTAAAATAAAACCTAAGCTAGCTACAATATAACTAATAGTTATATTGTATCTAGCTTAGGTTTTATTTTTATTTCACAGGTAAGTTTGTATTTATTTTAACTAGGTAGATTAGTTACTAAATAGTTATTAACTATACATTTATCTAAATTACAAAAAAAAATAAACACTAAATTACACAAAATAAAAAAAGAAATGATCAAAAATAAAAACGAATTAATCCTAATCTAATAGGCCTATCAAAATAAAAAAGCCCCCCCCCCCAAATAAAAAAACCCCTAGCCTACACTAAACTGCAAATAGCCCTTAAAAGGGCCTTTTTGCGGGGCATTGCCCCAAAGAAATCAGCTCTTTTACCTGTAAAAAAAAAAAAATACAACCAACTCCCCAACAGTAAAACCCACCACCCACACAACCAACCCCCCCAAATAAAAACCTACCTAAAAAACCTAAGCTCCCCATTGCCCTGAAAAGGGCATTTGAATGGGCATTGCCCTTAAAAGGGCATTTAGCTCTTTTACGGTGCCCAAAGTCCCTAATCTAAAAATTAAAACCCACCCAATAAACCCTTTAAAAAACCTAACACTAACCCCCGAAGATCCACTTAAAGTTTTTGAAGACCGGACATCCATCCTTATCCAGCTGGGAGAAGTCTTCATCCAAGTGTCAAGAAGTCCTCAACGAAGCCGGGAGAAGTCTTCATCCAAGCGGCAAGAAGTCATCCTCCAGGCGGGCAGAAGTCTTCATGTAGACGGCATCTTCTATCTTCAATCTTCTGACGCGGAGCAACTCCATCTTTAAGACATCCAGCACTGGGCATCCTCTTCAAATGATCACAGCCGTACACTGAAGGTTCCCTTTAAGGGACGTCATCCAAGATGGCATCCCTTGAATTCTGATTGGTTGATAGAAATCTATCAGCCAATCAGAATTAAAGGTAAAAAATCCTATTGGCTGATGCAATCAGCCAATAGGATTGAGCTTTAATCCTATTGGCTGATCCAATCAGACAATAGTATTGAGCTTGCATTCTATTGGCTGATTGCAACAGCCAATAGGATTTTTTCAACCTTAATTCCGATTGGCTAATAGAAATCTATTAGCCAATTGGAATCTAAGGGACGCCATCTTGGATGACATCATTTAAAGGAACCTTCATTCAGAAGAAGTCGTCGAAAGAAGAGGATGCTCCGCGCTGGATGTCTTGAAGATGGAGTCGCTCCGCGCCGGATGGATGAAGATAGAAGATGCCGTCTGGATGAAGACTTCTGCTGGCTTGGATGAAGACTTCGGCCCGCTTGGAGGAAGACTTCCTCCGGCTTCGATGAGGACTTCAGCCGATTCGTTGAGGATGGATGTCGGGTCTTCAGAAACTGTAAGCGGATCTTCAGGTTTTTTTTAAGGGTTTATTGGGTGGGTTTTAATTTTAGATTAGGGTTTGGGCTTTTGAAAAAGAGCTAAATGCAATTTTAAGGGCAATGCCCATACAAATGCCCTTTTCAGGGCAATGGGGAGCTTAGGTTTTTTAGATTAGTTTTTTTTTGGGAGGTTGGTTGTGTGGGTGGTGGGTTTTACTGTTGGGGGGTATTTGTATTTTTTATTTACAGGTAAAAGAGCTGATTTCTTTGGGGCAATGCCCCGCAAAAGGCCTTTTTAAAGGCTATTTGTAGTTTATTGTAGGCTGGGGGGGGGGGTTATTTTGGGGTGGCTTTTTCATAGGGCTCTTAGATTAGGTGTAATTAGTTTAAATATTTGATAATTTATTTTTTAATTTTGTATAACTTAGTGTTTATTTTTTTTTGTAATTTAGTGTTTGTTATTTTTTGTAACTTAATTGTTAGTTTTTCGTAACTTTGTAATTTTTAATAATAGATTTAAATTATTTGAGTAGGGTTAGGTTTTTAAATATATAATATAGTTAATTTAATTTGTAGTTATGTAATTTTAGTATAACAGTTAGGGTAGATTAATTAATAGTTTAATATAGTTTAATGTAATTTTAGTATAACAGTTAGGGTAGATTAATTAATAGTTTAATATAAATTAATGTAATTTTAGTATAACAGGGTAGTTTAATTATTAGTTTAATATAGTTTAATGTAATTTTAGTGTAATAGTTAGGGTAGATTAATTAATAGTTTAATATAGTTTAATGTAATTTTAGTATAACAGTTAGGGTAGATTAATTAATAGTTTAATATAGTTTAATGTAATTTTAGTATAACAGGTTAGATTCATTAATAGTTTAATATAGTTTAATTTAAATCTAAAGGTAAGTTTTAATTTATTATAAGATAGGGATGAGTTAATATTTAATATAAAGTTAGCGGGTTGCTAAAAAGTTAATACTTTTATGTAGGTGGCGTTGTCGGGGGTAGCAGATTAGGGGTTAATAACATTATGTAGTGGCGGCGGTGTCGGGCGGCAGATTAGGGGTTAATAAGTATAATGTAGGTGGCTGTGATGTCGAGGTGGCAGATTAGGGGTGTTTAGACTCAGGGCTTATGTTAGGGTGTTAGGTGTAAACATAAATGTTATTCTCCCATATGAATCAATGGGCTATCGGGCAGCAGCGAACATAAGCTTTCGCTGCTTTCAGACTCCCTTTGATTCCTATGGCATCTGACGCCTCCAGGGTGGCAGATTGAAAAGCAGGTACGCTAGGCCAGAATAGTGGCAAGCGTACCTGTTAGAAGTTTGATAAATGGCAAAAGTAGTCAGATAGTGCCGAATTTGCATTCAAAACATCTGTAATGACGTAAGCATCGATCTGTGTCGGGCTGAGACTGGCGGATCGTATGTTACGTCACAAATTTTTACTTTTGCCGTTCTGTAGGCTTTGATAAATGAGGCGAATCAAGCTCTCCACAATTACGCTGCGGAATTCCAGCGTATTTGCGGTTGACGGCTTGATAAATAGCCCTCATTGTGTCTAAATCCTCATAATAATGTAAAATGAACAGATCATATTAAAAACATCTATATATATATATATATATATATATATATATACACACACACAGGTATATATATATATATATATACATATTTTTAATCCAGTATTATATAGATAAAGAATGATGGTAGAGCTATATGAGATACCATTAGATAAAGTAGGGGATTTCAGCACTCAAAGATATATAAAACCCATTTAATCCAATTCCTTAGAAATGTACGGCTGTAGGGTAGCACAGAGCCCAAAAAATGAACTACACATGCACAGATTCAAACACATGCAACTAGTTTATTGCAAGAAGCTGCCAGCACAGAAAATAAACAGCTAAAATGCTTTTCATCTCAAAATGCACCACTGCAGTGGATTTTATAAAACACATACCAAGCAACATGATATATTATCACACATATATTTGAACTAAATGCTGCAAAATAGACTGGTTTAGAACATGTGATCTGCAGATATTATACTATTGCAACAACAAATCTTGTATCAACTCCTCTATGATAGTAAAAGAACAAAGTCCTTAATAAAGACCATATAAGTCCTTTGATGGAGGAAATCTGATGTTTACTTTAGTAGCAATTTGTATCACTTTGTAATCCAGCTGAAATAAACCTTTTGACAAACAAATGTTCGTTAATTAGGGTTAACCGAGGTGAAAACGTCCTCTATTGTTAACTAGAACTTGGCAATATTATAACTTGATAGCAGATAGAACATCTTATATTGATGAAAAGCAGAAACAATATAGCAGACCTGTGTTTAAGAACTGCAGCAAACATCCGGGATAACAAAGTCACAGTATCATTGACGAACGGACCGGGACATGAGCCTCTGACATCCTTGTCTCACCTTTCACAACCGCGTCTCCCTGCTCACTGGGGACACAGATTAACCGGTGTATGTTATGCTTCTGTGTGTAAACCGTATCCAGGCGGTTTATTTGAACCACTCAATTACCGCAAGATCCAGGCTTGCTTCTTTGGTTTGGTTTTTTGAAATTCCCGGGCATGCTTAAGCCAGCTGCTTCATTCACAGGTGCAGTAATAGCTGTTATTGAGAAAGTCGACGCGCGTTTCGCCCCATAATGCTGAGCGAAACAGGGGCCTCGTCAGGACTGTCCATCTCTTCCTAATTACAGCCTTTATTGCAGTTCCAATGAACTGGGAGGTAGCAGTTCAGCCAATCAAATTCGCTATTTGCACATACCCTCTTTCATTTTAAAGCTAAACATTCCTGTTTGTAGGTTCAATGATTATCTGTATTTTAAATTAATACAAAAAGGCTTGCATTGAAAAGATGGAATACTCTCTATGCTTAGCAACTCCTATACAACAAACAAAAATTTCGCATGTGAGAAAACCCTATGCACGTTGCAGCCCAATTAAACATTATTTCCTTACTTACTATGTCTAGATGAATGAGCTTTACATAAATCCTATATTAACTAAAATTCTATAAATTTTGGAATGACTTACTAAATAGCTAAAAATAATTCTATGAAGGTAAGTTATGACATAAACGATCCACAACTTAAAAGCAAGCTGAATGAAAGAAAGGAATATCATAGTTAATGATCTATTTATAAAGATCTATTTAGAAGTTATTCAACTTATCATTTATTTGATTATTTCTTCCAACAGATTGTTTGTTGCCGTGTCTTTACGATAATTTTCAGTTGAGATACGACTTCCTTCTTTTTTAATACAGTATTAAAAAAGAAGGAAGTCGTATCTCAACTGAAAATTATCGTAAAGACACGGCAACAAACAATCTGTTGGAAGCCTCAAGTGGGCATCCAGAGCCCTTGAAAAAAGGCATCCCATATGGCCAACTCTTGAGATTAAAAAGAAACTGTTCTTCTAATACTAAATTTAATTATCATGCAGAAAAAATGTGTAAACGTTTCATTGAAAGAGGTTATTCTCACAACCTAGTCAAAAAAACCTTAAATAAAGTAAGTAAATTGAACCGTCAAGATCTCCTATATAACCAAAAAGAGACAAAAACTGAGAATAACATCAGATTTATTACTACGTTTAATTGCCAATGGCAAAGTATAAGAAATATTTTATCTCAAAATTGGCATTTTTTAACCTTAGATGACAAGATAGCTGATAAGGTAGGAAGTAGACCCCTATTGACCGCAAAAAAATCTCCTAATCTTAAAGATAAATTAGTCAGAAGCAGGTTTACTCGGTCTGAACCAGATACAAACTGGTTAACTAAAAAACAAGTGAAAGGAAGCTTTCCTTGTGGGCATTGTGTCTATTGTCCCTATTTGCCAAAAAGTAAAACATTTTCCGCCAATACAGGTAAAAATTATACCATTAGATGTTTTTCAAACTGTAACTCAGTGGGGGTTGTTTATCTCTTGGGGTGCTCCTGTCCCCTGTTCTATGTAGGTAAAACAAAACGTTTGTTCAAGGACAGGGTACAGGAGCACAGGGATGACATCCTCTACGGGAGAGATACAAGTGTGGCTCGTCACTTTAAGGAAGTTCATAATAGTAGTACTGTTTCTTTAAAATTTATAGGTATCGACAGAGGAATAACAAATGGAAGAGGTGGAGATGAGGATAACTGTTTGTTAAAAAAGGAAGCAAGATGGACCTTTATGCTGAATACGGTGTCACCGTCAGGCCTAAATGAAAGGATAGAATATGCATCTTTTCTAAAATAGAGATTTGTAGTTAGAATTTAAAAATTCTCTCTTTTCCAGCTGCAATGTGAGAAATAATCAAATAAATGATAAGTTGAATAACTTCTAAATAGATCTTTATAAATAGATCATTAACTATGATATTCATTTCTTTCATTCAGCTTGCTTTTAAGTTGTGGATCGTTTATGTCATAACTTACCTTCATAGAATTATTTTTAGCTATTTAGTAAGTCATTCCAAAATTTATAGAATTTTAGTTAATATAGGATTTATGTAAAGCTCATTCATCTAGACATAGTAAGTAAGGAAATAATGTTTAATTGGGCTGCAACGTGCATAGGGTTTTCTCACATGCGAAATTTTTGTTTGTTTTATAGGAGTTGCTAAGCATAGAGAGTATTCCATCTTTTCAATGCAAGCCTTTTTGTATTAATTTAAAATACAGATAATCATTGAACCTACAAACAGGAATGTTTAGCTTTAAAATGAAAGAGGGTATGTGCAAATAGCGAATTTGATTGGCTGAACTGCTACCTCCCAGTTCATTGGAACTGCAATAAAGGCTGTAATTAGGAAGAGATGGACAGTCCTGACGAGGCCCCTGTTTCGCTCAGCATTATGGGGCGAAACGCGCGTCGACTTTCTCAATAACAGCTATTACTGCACCTGTGAATGAAGCAGCTGGCTTAAGCCTGCCCGGGAATTTCAAAAAACCAAACCAAAGAAGCAAGCCTGGATCTTGCGGTAATTGAGTGGTTCAAATAAACCGCCTGGATACGGTTTACACACAGAAGCATAACATACACCGGTTAATCTGTGTCCCCAGTGAGCAGGGAGACGCGGTTGTGAAAGGTGAGACAAGGATGTCAGAGGCTCATGTCCCGGTCCGTTCGTCAATGATACTGTGACTTTGTTTTCCCGGATGTTTGCTGCAGTTCTTAAACACAGGTCTGCTATATTGTTTCTGCTTTTCATCAATATAAGATGTTCTATCTGCTATCAAGTTATAATATTGCCAAGTTCTAGTTAACAATAGAGGACGTTTTCACCTCGGTTAACCCTAATTAACGAACATTTGTTTGTCAAAAGGTTTATTTCAGCTGGATTACAAAGTGATACAAATTGCTACTAAAGTATAACATCAGATTTCCTCCATCAAAGGACTTATATGGTCTTTATTAAGGACTTTGTTCTTTTACTATCATAGAGGAGTTGATACAAGATTTGTTGTTGCATGCCAATAGTATAATATCTGCAGATCACATGTTCTAAACCAGTCTATTTTGCAGCATTTAGTTCAAATATATGTGTGATAATATATCATGTTGCTTGGTATGTGTTTTATAAAATCCACTGCAGTGGTGCATTTTGAGATGAAAAGCATTTTAGCTGTTTATTTTCTGTGCTGGCAGCTTCTTGCAATAAACTAGTTGCATGTGTTTGAATCTGTGCATGTGTAGTTCATTTTTTGGGCTCTGTGCTACCCTACAGCCGTACATTTCTAAGGAATTGGATTAAATGGGTTTTATATATCTTTGAGTGCTGAAATCCCCTACTTTATCTAATGGTATCTCATATAGCTCTACCATCATTCTTAATCTATATAATACTGGATTAAATTTAAATTTTAGGGGCCTGCACCACGTCTGATTTTAGCTGACCCTAAGTCAGTCGAGATATATATACATATAAATAACCGGAATAAAATTCCTGTGTCTTTATATTAAGACAGGTTCTGGGTCTCTTTGTTTTTCTTCCACACCTTTGTAAAATTTATATATATACATATATATATATATATATATATATATATACACACACACACACACACAGGTATATATATATATATATCTATGTATTGATCAGTAACATATTAGATAAATATTTGCTGAGCTTGATAAATGGCTGTATAATAAATGTATAAATGTTTATTTTAAAATAACAACATCTGTTTCTTTATTTTCCTGACAACAAGTCCTACGAATATTGGTCATAAACATAAATCTATACACTCAAAAATTATTAGAAACATGTAATATACTGTGTTCACGTTAAGATACAATATAATGCCAGGATGTTGAATGCTATGATTCCGTGAAGAAAGATGGTTAACAGTGAGCTGCTTATTAATATATTACTAGAAGTATAATAATGTTTAATATTAAAATAATCAGAGAGAATGACACTATAGGGTCCCATATATAAATGCCAGATAAGTTTATTAATACTGAAAATTATAGTAAATAAAATAAACATTTTATAGGTTAGATAATTGAACTGCAGCAATATTTGAATGAAACTGTTTGTCTTTGTCTGCTGCCCCCTAGGGGATTAAAACTGGTATGACAGCCAAACAAACTGACTGTTTAAAACATATGCCAAACCAAATATCCTATGAGATTTTCAGATCCCAGAGCGAATCAGAGACAAGCTCCGTTAGGGCCAATGGAAAGACAAGCTCCAAGGGCCTATAAAAATTCTGTGGGAGTGATTAAGGAAAAGGAGGAGGCTTTCTTTATTTTTGGATAAAGAGGGATACACACTCTAAGACAAGAGGATACAGACAGAAAAAAAGAAGCATTAACTTTTAGAGAGAAAAATACATACGCCTAGATTTAGAGTTTGGCGTTAGCCGTCAAAAGCAGCGTTAAGGGGTCCTAACGCTGCTTTTGGCTGCCCATTGGTATTTAGAGTCAGGCAGGAAAGGGTCTACCGCTTACTTCCCTACCGCGATTCCAGGCTACCGCAGATCCCCTTACTCCAATTGCATATTCTATCTTTTCAATGGGATCTGCCTAACGCTGGTATTTGGAGTCTTGGGAGAAGTGAGTGGTAGAGCATCTACAGACAAGACTCCTAAAGCCAAAAAAAGTCAGTAGTTAAGAGCTTTATGGGCTAACGCCGGAATATAAAGCTCCTAACTACTGTGCTCTAACGTACACTAACACCCATAAACTACCTATGTACCCCTAAACCGAGGACCCCCACATCGCTGCCACTCTAATAAAAATTTTTAACCCCTAATCTGCTGACCGGACACCGCCGCCACCTACATTATCCCTATAAACCCCTAATCTGCTGCCCCTAACATCGCCAACCCCTATATTATATTTATTAACCCCTAATCTGCCCCCCCTAATGTCGCCGCTACCTAACTACACTTATTAACCCCTAATCTGCTGACTGGACCTCGCCGCTACTATAATAAATGTATTAACCCCTAAACCGCCGCACTCCCGCCTCGCAAACACTATAATACATTTGATTAACCCCTAATCTGCCCTCCCTAACATCACCCTAATCTCCCATCCGCACCATCGCCGCTACTATAATAAAGTTATTAACCACTAACTCTAACCCTAACCCTAACCCCCCCTAACATAAATATAATTTAAATGAAACAAAATAATATTCCTAAAATTAACTAAATTAATCTTATTTAAAACTAAATACTTACCTATCAAATAAACCCTAATATAGCTACAATATAACTAATAGTTACATTGTAGCTATTTTAGGATTTATATTTATTTTACAGGCAACTTTGTATTTATTTTGACTAGTTACATTAGCTATTAAATAGTTAAGAACTATTTAATAGCTACCTAGTTAAAATAAGTACAAAATTACCTGTAAAATAAATCCTAACCTAAGTTTCAATTAAACCTAACACTACACTATCATTAAATTAATTAAATAAATTACCTACAATTACCTAAAATAAAATACAATAAAATAAACTATTCTATAATAATAAAAAAAACACTAAATTACAAAAAGTTTCAACTAATTACACCTAATCTAAGCCCCCTAATAAAATAAAAAAGCCCCCCAAAATAAAAAAATTCCCTACCCTATTCTAAAATACAAAAGTAATCAGCTCTTTTACCAGCCCTTAAAAGGGCTTTTTGCGGGGCCTTGCCCCAAAGTAATCGACTCTTTTGCATGAAAATAAAAATACAATACCCCCCCAACATTACAACCCACCACCCACATACCCCTACTCTAAGCCACCCAAACCCCCCTTAAAAAAAAAACTATCACTAACCCCCTGAAGATCTCCCTACCTTGAGTCGTCTTCACCCAGCCGAGCCGAATTCTTCATCCAAGTGGAGCAAGAAGATGTCCTCCATCCGGTAGAAGTCTTGATCCAAGCGGCAAAGAAGAGGTCCTCCATCCGGGCGAAGTCTTGATCCAAGCGGCAAAGAAGAGGTCTTCCACCCGGGCGATGACGTCTTCCAAGCGGCATCTTCTATCTTCTTTCTTCCGGATCCATCTTCATCCAGCCGACGCGGAACATCGTCCATCCCCGACGGACTAACGACGAATGAAGGTTCCTTTAAGGGACGTCATCCAAGATGGCGTCCCTTCAATTCCGATTGGCTGATAGAATTATATCAGCCAATCGGAATTAAGGTAGAAAAAATCTGATTGGCTGATGCAATCAGCCAATCAGATTGAAGTTCAATCCGATTGGCTGATCCAATCAGCCAATCGTATTGAACTCACATTCTATTGGCTGATCGGAACAGCCAATAGAATGCAAGTTCAATACGATTGGCTGATTGGATCAGCCAATCCGATTGAACTTCAATCTGATTGGCTGATTGCATCAGCCAATCAGATTTTTTCTACCTTAATTCCGATTGGCTGATAGAATTCTATCAGCCAATCGGAATTGAAGGGACGCCATCTTGGATGACGTCCCTTAAAGGAACCTTCATTCGTCATTAGTCAGTCGGGGAAGGAGGATGTTCCGCGTCGGCTGGATGAAGATGATTCGGAAGAAAGAAGATAGAAGATGCCGCTTGGAAGAAGTCATCGCCCTGATCGAAGACCTCTTCTTTGCCGCTTGGATCAAGACTTTCCCCGGATGGAGGACCTCTTCTTTGCCGCTTAGATCAAGACTTCTACCGTATGGAGGACATATTCTTGCTCCGCTTGGATGAAGAATTCGGCTCGGCTGGGTGAAGATGACTCAAGGTAGGGAGATCTTCAGGAGGTTAGTGATTTTTTTAAGGGGGGTTTGGGTGGGTTAGAGTAGGGGTATGTGGGTTGTAATGTTGGGGGGAGTTATTGTATTTTTATTTTCATGCAAAAGAGCTGATTACTTTGGGGCAAGGCCCCGCAAAAAGCTCTTTTAAGGGCTGGTAAAAGAGCTGATTACTTTTGTATTTTAGAATAGGGTAGTGTCAGGGTTTTTTCCTGCCTTGTTTGCCATGTGCTGCTGGCAGCCATTTTACTCACCTCTCTTGCTGACTTTGGTGCATTCTGGGAGATGCTGCTGACTTTCTGTACTTCCTTTTATGGCCAGACTGGTTTACATCATCCATGTGAGACAGGATGCTGTCTCAGAATTGTGATGTCATCACTTATTATTTAAAGGGCCTTTGTTCAGTATACTTTGCCCTTGCGTTGTCTCAGACCTGTTTGTGAGAGTTCCTGTGTATTACCTGGCTGTCTGACGTCTTTCCTGGTTCCTGATCCCTGGCTTGTTCCTGATTCCGGCTCGTCTGACTATTCGCTTTGGCTGCTGACTCGGCTCGTCTGACTACCAGCTCTGGTTTTGACTCCTGGCTTGTTATTTGACTTGTGGACTTTTTATTATTTTTTGCTATTAATAAAGGTGTGATTATTTTTGCACTTTTCATCTCAGTCTGATTCCTGGCACCCTGACATTACGCAAGGGCCATGAATCCTGATGGTGCTAATAATCCACCTTTACCTGCCATAATTTCCAGGATGGATGAACAGGATCACCACTTGGATCAATTTGCACTAGCCCTGCAAACCCTGCTGACTCACACTGCACATTTGGACCAAAGTGTCCCGCAAGTTATGGCTGCTCCTGTTTCCACTGATGCACCTAGTCCTACCAGGAGCTTGTCCAGTTCTGCACCTCTACCTCAGCGATATGGAGGCGATCCTAATCAGTAAAGAGGGTTTTTGAACCAGGTGGGCATTTACTTTGAGATGTTACCTCAGGCGTTTCCCTCTAACAGAGCTAAGGTGGGATTTCTCATCTCGTTACTCTCTGACACAGCTCTTGCCAGGGCTAAGGGCTAATCCCTTGTGGGAGACTAATAAACCTGTGATTTCAAATTACCTTGAATTTGTGGCCTCCTTTCGAAGGGTATTTGATGTTCGGGCTCGCTCCTCCTCTGCTGCTAAACGACTCATGTCCATTCAGAAAGGTACAAGATCTGTTGCTCAGTATGCCATTGAGTTCCATACACTTGCAGCAGAGGTAGGCTGGAACAATGAAGCCCTTGTTGCCGCCTTCTTTCATGGGCTCTCTGATGCGATTTAAGACGAAGTTGCTGCCAGAGATTTACCAGAAGATCTCGAGGCATTGGTGTCTTTTTTGATCCTAATTGACATCAGACTAAGTGAGAGGCCTTCTTTCAAGGAGCGCTTGCGGAAGCCTCCTGTACCGTTGTCTCCTACGTGTTCGTTCCCACCCATGCCTCCCTCTCCTCCCATGCCTCCTGGTCCTGAGTCACCAGGTACTGCTGAGCCGATGCAGTTGGGATTCACATGTCTCTCCGCGATGGAGAGGGCCTTTAGGAGGAGGGAGGGGCTCTGCCTCTATTGTGGGTTACAGGGCCACCTTTTGAAGTTTTGTCCTACACGGCCGGGAAACGCTCACACCTAAGGTCCTGTCAGGGGCAGACCTTGGGTGGTTTATCCTTGTCCCAGGAACCACTAAAGGAGAAACCTTTGGTCACGGTTGTCCTTTCCTGGGTGGACTCCTCCATAGTCACCCAGGCTCTTGTTGACTCCGGTGCTACGGGCTATTTCATTGACAGTGCTTTTGTATCAAAGCACTCCATTCCTGTTTTGTCTCGGTCCGTTCTGCTTGCTATTGAGGCCATTGATGGCAGGCCCCTTCAGCCCGAACTCGTCACTCACGAAACTGCTCCGTTATCCATGGCTGTTGGGGTTCTCCATTTTGAAACCCTCCAGTTCCAGGTGATAAACTCTCCGCATTTTCCGGTTGTTCTGGGTTATCCCTGGCTCCAAAAGCACAATCCCAGTCTCGACTGGCGCAGGTCCGAAATTTTGTCGTGGTCTCCGCAATGTATTTCCACTTGTCTTCAGAAACTAGTTAAAGTCTTGTGCACTTCTTCGGTATCTCAATTGCCAGAGGAGTACCGAGAGTTCCTAGACGTTTTTGACAAGGTGCGTGCCGGTACGTTGCCTCCTCACCGGCCTTACGATTGTGCCATAGACCTGCAACCCGGAGCCATTCCTCTTCGGGGCCGGGTTTACCCTTTGTCTGTTGCAGAGAATTGTGCTATGGAGGAGTATGTTTCCGATGCTCTGTCGCGGGGGATCATCCGCAAATTCTGCTCTCCTGCAGGGGCTGGCTTCTTCTTTGTGAAGAAAAAGGGTGGCGAGTTAAGACCATGCATCAATTTTAGGGGTCTTAATCGTCTTACCATTAAGAATGCTTACCCTATTCCACTCATTACGAAACTCTTTGACCGCCTCAAGGGAGCTACGGTCTTTTCTAAACTTGATTTGAGAGGAGCGTACAAGGAGGGCCACGAATGGAAAACAGCATTTAACACCAGGAGCGGGCATTATGAGTATCTTGTAATGCCCTTTGGCCTATGTAATGCTCCTGCTGTTTTCCAGGAATTTATTAATGATGTCCTACGAGATATGTTGCAACAGTGTGTTATGGTGTACTTAGACGACATCCCCATACACTCACCCACACTTGAGGCTCATCGTTCTGATGTTACACGGGTTCTTCAGAGACTACGTGAGAACGGCCTGTTTTGTAAACTTGAGAAATTTGAGTTCCATCAGACTCAAGTAACCTTCCTAGGTTATGTTATCTCCTTTGCAGGGTTCTCCATGGATCCTGACAAGTTATCTGCAGTTCTGCAGTGGCCTCGTCCAGTTGGTCTTCGGTCTAATCAACGTTTTTTGGGGTTTGCCAATTACTATAGAAAGTTTATTAAAAACTTTTCTTCCTTGGTCAAACCTATCACAGACATGACTCGTAAAGAGAATGATCCACTCCATTGGTCACCTACTGCCATTAAGGCCTTTGATAGTTTTAAGTCTGCCTTTGCTGCCGCTCCAGTTCTGGCTCATCCTAACCCTGTCCTGCCTTTCGTTCTTGAGGTCGATGCATCTGAGACTGGAGTAGTTGCCCTCTTGTCTCAATGTCCTACATCTGACAGTTCCTTGCATCCGTGTGGTTTCTTCTCTAAGAAATTGTCTCCAGCGGAGTGCAATTATGAAATTGGCGACAGGGAATTACTGGCCATAATTTTGGCACTCAAGGAGTGGAGGCATCTTCTCGAGGGTACTAGCGTGCCAGTGCTCATTCTTACTGACCACAAGAATTTAACTTATCTATCTACCAGGAGCTTGTCCGGTTCTGCACCTCTACCTCAGCGATATGGAGGCGATCCTAATCAGTAAAGAGGGTTTTTGAACCAGGTGGGCATTTACTTTGAGATGTTACCTCAGGCGTTTCCCTCTGACAGAGCTAAGGTGGGATTTCTCATCTCGTTACTCTCTGACACAGCTCTTGCCTGGGCTAAGGGCTAATCCCTTGTGGGAGACTAATAAACCTGTGATTTCAAATTACCTTGAATTTGTGGCCTCCTTTCGAAGGGTATTTGATGTTCCGGCTCGCTCCTCCTCTGCTGCTAAACGACTCATGTCCATTCAGCAAGGTACAAGATCTGTTGCTCAGTATGCCATTGAGTTCCATACACTTGCAGCAGAGGTAGGCTGGAACAATGAAGCCCTTGTTGCCGCCTTCTTTCATGGGCTCTCTGATGCGATTTAAGACGAAGTTGCTGCCAGAGATTTACCAGAAGATCTTGAGGCATTGGTGTCTTTTTTGATCCTAATTAACATCAGACTAAGTGAGAGGCCTTCTTTCAAGGAGCGCTTGCGGAAGCCTCCTGTACCGTTGTCTCCTACGTGTTCGTTCCCACCCATGCCTCCCTCTCCTCCCATGCCTCCTGGTCCCGAGTCACCAGGTACTGCTGAGCCGATGCAGTTGGGATTCACATGTCTCTCTGCGATGGAGAGGGCCTTTAGGAGGAGGGAGGGGCTCTGCCTCTATTGTGGGTTAGAGGGCCACCTTTTGAAGTTTTGTCCTACACGGCCGGGAAACGCTCACACCTAAGGTCCTGTCAGGGGCAGACCTTGGGTGGTTTATCCTTGTCCCAGGAACCACTAAAGGAGAAACCTTTGGTAACGGTTGTCCTTTCCTGGGTGGACTCCTCCATAGTCACCCAGGCTCTTGTTGACTCCGGTGCTGCGGGCTATTTCATTGACAGTGCTTTTGTATCAAAGCACTCCATTCCTGTTTTGTCTCGGTCCGTTCTGCTTGCTATTGAGGCCATTGATGGCAGGCCCCTTCAGCCCGAACTCGTCACTCACGAAACTGCTCCGTTATCCATGGCTGTTGGGGTTCTCCATTTTGAAACCCTCCAGTTCCAGGTGATAAACTCTCCGCATTTTCCGGTTGTTCTGGGTTATCCCTGGCTCCAAAAGCACAATCCCAGTCTCGACTGGCGCAGGTCCGAAATTTTGTCGTGGTCTCCGCAATGTATTTCCACTTGTCTTCAGAAACCAGTTAAAGTCTTGTGCACTTCTTCGGTATCTCAATTGCCAGAGGAGTACCGAGAGTTCCTAGACGTTTTTGACAAGGTGCGTGCCGGTACGTTGCCTCCTCACCGGCCTTACGATTGTGCCATAGACCTGCAACCAGGAGCCATTCCTCCTCGGGGCCGGGTTTACCCTCTGTCTGTTGCAGAGAATTGTGCTATGGAGGAGTATGTTTCCGATGCTCTGTCGCGGGGGATCATCCGCAAATCCTGCTCTCCTGCAGGGGCTGGCTTCTTCTTTGTGAAGAAAAAGGGTGGCGAGTTAAGACCATGCATCAATTTTAGGGGTCTTAATCGTCTTACCATTAAGAATGCTTACCCTATTCCACTCATTACGAAACTCTTTGACCGCCTCAAGGGAGCTACAGTCTTTTCTAAACTTGATTTGAGAGGAGCGTACAAGGAGGGCCACGAATGGAAAACAGCATTTAACACCAGGAGCGGGCATTATGAGTATCTTGTAATGCCCTTTGGCCTATGCAATGCTCCTGCTGTTTTCCAGGAATTTATTAATGATGTCCTACGAGATATGTTGCAACAGTGTGTTGTGGTGTACTTAGACGACATCCCCATTCACTCACCCACACTTGAGGCTCATCGTTCTGATGTTACATGGGTTCTTCAGAGACTATGTGAGAACGGCCTGTTTTGTAAACTTGATAAATTTGAGTTCCATCAGACTCAAGTAACCTTCCTAGGTTATGTTATCTCCTTTGCAGGGTTCTCCATGGATCCTGACAAGTTATCTGCAGTTCTGCAGTGGCCTCGCCCAGTTGGTCTTCGGTCTAATCAACGTTTTTTGGGGTTTGCCAATTACTATAGAAAGTTTATTAAAAACTTTTCTTCCTTGGTCAAACCTATCACAGACATGACCCGTAAAGAGAATGATCCACTCCATTGGTCACCTACTGCCATTAAGGCCTTTCGTTCTTGAGGTCGATGCATCTGAGACTGGAGTAGTTGCCCTCTTGTCTCAACGTCCTACATCTGACAGTTCCTTGCATCCGTGTGGTTTCTTCTCTAAGAAATTGTCTCCAGCGGAGTGCAATTATGAAATTGGCGACAGGGAATTACTGGCCATAATTTTGGCACTCAAGGAGTGGAGGCATCTTCTCGAGGGTACTAGCGTGCCAGTGCTCATTCTTACTGACCACAAGAATTTAACTTATCTATCTGAAGCAAAACGTTTGTCGCCCCGACAGGCCAGATGGGCGCTATTTTTGTCTCGGTTTAATTATGTGGTCTCCTACCTGCCTGGTAGTAAGAATGTTAGGGCTGATGCCCTCTCTCGACAATTTTCACCTCTGTCCAAGGAGGAGTCTGTACCTACTCCAGTTATACCTCCTGCCCATATTTTGGCTACCATACGTACTAATTTGACTTCTCCCTTGGGGGAGGAGATCCTGGCTGCACAAACCAATGCACCTCCTGAGAAACCTAGTGGTAAGTTTTTTGTTCCTGAGAATCTTCGAACTAAACTTTTGCACACTTACCACTATCCTAAAGCCACAGGTCACCCAGGCAAGAACCGAATGATTTGGTCTGTCACTCGACAATTCTGGTGGCCAGGTCTTTGTTCTGATGTTGCTGCATATGTTGCCTCCTGCTCAGTTTGTGCACAGAATAAGACTCCTCAACATCTTCCTGTGGGCCTTCTTCAACCTATTGCTAATGGTGAGCGTCCTTGGACACATCTTTCCATGGACTTCATTGTCGAGCTCCCTGTTTCCAATGGCAATACTGTTATCCTTATGGTGGTTGACCATTTTTCTAAAATGTCACATTGCATTCCCTTGAAGAAGTTGCCTACCGCTCAGGAGCTTGCTTCAATTTTTGCCCGGGAGGTCTTCCATTTACATGGGTTACCCAAGGAGATAGTGTCGGACCGGGGTAGCCAGTTTATCTCCAGATTTTGGCGTTCCTTTTGTGCTCAAATGGGGATCCAGCTTTCCTTCTCCTTGGCATATCACCCTCAATCCAATGGGGCTGTGGAACGGTCTAATCAAGCTCTGGAACAGTTCCTCCATTGCTATGTCTCAGATCACCACAATAATTGGTCTGAACTGTTACCTTGGCAGAGTTTGCTCGTAATAGTGCTATTAATGCTTCCTCCAAGTTATCTCCGTTCATGGCGAATTATGGGTTTCAACCATCCTTGTTGCCCGATTCATTCATGTCTCAGGGTATTCCGGCATTGGAGGAGCATCTCTGGCAACTCCGTTCCACGTGGGTGCAGATTCAGGATTGCCTTCATCGTTCTATGCAGCGCCAAAAGTTCCAGGCTGATCGTAGGCGTCTGCCTGCACCTTCCTACCAGGTTGGTGAGAGAGTTTGACTGTGCTCCCACAACTTGAACCTTCGTGTGCCTTCCAATAAACTGGCTCCCTGTTATGTTGGTCCTTTTCGAATACTCCGACGGGTTAATCCTGTGGCCTACGCTCTTGACCTTCCTCCTGCAATGCGCATCTCCAATGTTTTTCATGTATCCCTCTTGAAACCATTGGTTTGTAATCAGTTTACCACTGTGTTGCCTCGTCCCCGTCCTATCTTTGTTGACAACCATGAGGAGTATGAGGTCAGCAGCATTATTGACTCTCGTATGTCCAGGGGCGCGTACAGTATTTGGTTCATTGGAGGGGGCTACGGTCCAGAGGAGCGTTCATGGGTTCCCTCCTCTGATGTTCATGCTCCCGCCCTCCTCCGTGCCTTCCATGCCCGTTTCCCCAATAAGCCTTTTGTCCTACCGCGGGGGAGGGGTTGTTGAGGGGAGGGTACTGTCAGGGTTTTTTTTCTGCCTTGTTTGCCATGTGCTGCTGGCAGCCATTTTACTCACCTCTCTTGCTGACTTTGGTGCATTCTGGGAGATGCTGCTCACTTCCTGTACTTCCTTTTATGGCCAGACTGGTTTACATCATCCATGTGAGACAGGATGCTGTCTCAGAATTGTGATGTCATCACTTATTATTTAAAGGGCCTTTGTTCAGTATGCTTTGCCCTTGCGTTGTCTCAGACCTGTTTGTGAGAGCTCCTTTGTATTACCTGGCTGCCTGACGTCCTTCCTGGTTCCTGATCCCTGGCTTGTTCCTGACTCTGCTGTTCTCCTAGTTCCTGATTCCGGCTCGTCTGACTACTCGCTTTGGCTCCTGACTCGGCTTGTCTGACTACCAGCTCTGGTTTTGATTCCTGGCTTGTTATTTGATTTGTGGACTTTTTATTATTTTTTGCTATTAATAAAGGTGTGATTATTTTTGCACTTCTTGTCTCAGTCTGATTCCTGGCACCCTGACAGGTAGGGAATTTTTTATTTTGGGGGGCTTTTTTATTTTATTAGGGGGCTTAGATTAGGTGTAATTAGTTTAAACTGCTTGTAATTCTTTTTTAAGTTTTTGTAATTTAGTGCTTGTTTTTCTGTATTATAGAATAGTTTATTTTATTGTAGGTAATTTAATTAATTTAATGATAGTGTAGTGTTAGTTTAACTTAGGTTAGGATTTATTTTACAGGTAATTTTGTACTTATTTTAACTAGGTAGCTATTAAATAGTTCTTAACTATTTAATAGCTATTGTAACTAGTTAAAATAAATACAAAGTTGCCTGTAAAATAAATATAAATCCTAAAATAGCTACAATGTAACTATTAGTTATATTGTAGCTATATTAGGGTTTATTTGATAGGTAAGCATTTAGTTTTAAATAGGATTAATTTAGTTAATTTTAGGAATATTATTTTGTTTCATTTAAATTATATTTATGTTAGGGTGTTAGGGTTAGGGTTAGAGTTAGGTTTAGGGGTTAATAACTTTATTATAGTAGCGGCGACGGTGCGGGTGGGATATTAGGGGTTAATAATTGTAGGTAGGTGGCGGCGATGTTAGGGAGGGCAGATTAGGGGTTAATAAAATGTATTATAGTGTTTGTGAGGCAGGAGTGCGGCGGTTTAGGGGTTAATACATTTATTATAGTGGCGGCGAGGTCCGGTCGGCAGATTAGGGGTTAATAAGTGTAGTTATTTAGCGGCGATGTTGGGGGGCAGATTAGGGGTTAATAAATATAATATAGGGGTCGACGATGTT
Organism: Bombina bombina; assembly: GCF_027579735.1. Lineage (NCBI taxonomy): Eukaryota > Metazoa > Chordata > Amphibia > Anura > Bombinatoridae > Bombina > Bombina bombina. Next base: position 78,209 of record NW_026511921.1, on the reverse strand, counting down.
AGGGGCAGCAGATTAGGGGTTCATAGGGATTATGTAGGTTGCGGCGGTGTCCGGAGCGGCAGATTAGGGGTATATAATAATATGCAGGGGTCAGCGATAGCGGGGGCGGCAGATAAGGGGTTAATAAGTGTAAGGTTAGGGGTGTTTAGACTCGGGGTTCATGTTAGGGTGTTAGGTTGCAGACTTAGAAAGTGTTTCCCCATAGGAAACAATGGGGCTGCGTTGGGAGCTTAACGCTGCTTTTTTGCAGGTGTTAGTGTTTTTTTTAAGCCCAAAATTCCCCATTGTTTCCTATGGGGATATCGTGCACGAGCACGTTTTCCCAGCTTACCGCTACCGTAAGCAACGCTGTTATTGAGGGTTGAAGTGGAGCTAAGTTAGGCTCAATGCACCCTTTTTTAAGCCTAACGCAGCCCCTCAGACAACTCTAAATACCAGCGTTGTTGGAAAGATGCGTTGGGAAAAAAAGAAGCGTTAGCTACGCGAGTCTTTACCGACAAAACTCTAAATCTAGCCGATTGGCTTTGGTGCCAAGTATATTCTCTGCCATTTTTGGGGACACTTTCTTGAACAAAGAAAGATTAACAATTCTTGAGGTCTATACCTTTGCACATTGTGAGTAAACCCTCCATAGATGAGGCACAAGAAACTCTGGAAGTTGAAAAATTGATCTGGTTATTTGGTATAAGAAATTGTATATTTAATATTTGAATCAAAGACATTCATTATTGCTACAGTCTAATTGAAGCTGGTAAACTTAAAGAGCACATTTGGTATTTTCATCTTATGTTCATAATCCTGTGTAGTTTAAAACTAGTCTTTTGCCTGTAATTTATTTGCTAGGTAAAGATCCTTTGTGTTGCATATTTATAAGGCAGGCCTATTATTGTAAGTAATCTCTTTGGTGTGCATTAAGTTATTTGCAACTATATAAATTTTAGAACTTGCCTTAATTGTAGCTAATAAGAATTTATTTCAGCTCAGATAAATTGGCTGTTTGCATTAATAATATATATAACTTCTGGTGTTTTAATTAGGGTTATATAGAATAATCTTTGGGCTAAGTAGCTTAATGATATTTGTCTGGAAGTTAACAATCCATATCTTGGTATCTCATTGTGGTATTTTAAAGCAACTCTGATTTGGGAGATTATTGTGAATAAGGTAATTTGTAAAGGTATATTTTTATGATCTTTGTATAGAATATTGTAACAGTTTAGGCTTGTATAGTTTGATTCATAATCTGGTTCCTATAAATATAATTCAATGTGTTTATAACTTTAACTAATATAAAGAATTTAGGAATAAAATATTAATTTTAATTGTTTCGTATATACATATTATTCAGGGTTTTATTTTAAAGAATAATATTAAATAAATTGTGTTATAACCCGGCTTTATGCTGACATATTATTTGGAGGCGCTGCAGTAGATGATTATTAAATTTATCATATTGATATAATATATTTGTAGTATATAGAAATTATTTAAAAAAAAAAGATTTTTTTTAAATTAATCTAAAAAAGATGTATACATTTTTTTTGTGGTTAAATATTTCAAAATTAATATTAATATCTTGAAATATTATTAAAATATTTTTTTGAAAAATTGATAAAAAATGAATATTTCATATTTAAAAATTAATATTAATATTTTTGAAAATATATATATTTTTTCTCTTGTTGGTCAAAATTGTTTTAGAATTTTAATTTAACTATATACTAGGCCAATATAATAATTTCTGTTACTAGAAGTGAATCAATTCATTCTATACATAGTGTTGAAATATGTTCCCCAAAATTACCCCTCACTCAGGGCGATATCCTTAAGATGGACATTATAGGCTACATTAAAAAGAGGTTTAATATTGCGGGCAATTTAAATGATTATATGGATATGCTTGCAATTAAGGCTAAAAATATTGCTATTGATGATGGAAGGTGGAATGAAAAAAGTGAATTATTCCAAAAATTATTAAAAATTAATCAATGCAAAAATCTCAAAAAACGGGATGAACTAATACTTAAATCTTGGACCCTTGTAATAGGCATTATTGACGAAATGTCTACACTTCTTATAGAAAAGGAATTGCAAATAGAGGGGCTAGATAATGGTATTCGCTCATCACGCAAGTGCGAAGAGAGTTTAGAAATGGCCGAAAATGAAATTGTTACATTTAAGCAAGACATGGCCGCCTTAGATAAGCATAACCTAAATTTACTAGCCAAAATACAAGAGTTAAATAAACCAACTCACGCAAAGCCAAAAAGAACTTAGTGAAATAAAAAGACAATATCGGCATAATGAAAACCCCTCTATTAGCATTGAGGATAATGCAGATAATTCTAACTCCCTTAAGGAATACATCAGAAATGAATTACAGAACTTTAGGGAAGAATTTAAAGAGAGGTCACTGATTGGCTCAGAGATAAACTTCCAACATAGACAATCACTTCATGTTTTAAATTCAGATAACTGCTACACTTCAGAGGGGGAAGGAAGCTCTAGTAGTGAGTCAGAGGGTGGAGCCAGCTACCCAAATAGACCAAGTAGTACTAATGTACGTAGGGGGTCTCCCCATAGTAAATATAGGGCAGATAGGGGGCACTCCAGTCCCAAAAATAAGGTCCCTAGGAAAGTCCAAGATACGTCTAATAAGGCATATGACACCCCTAAAATAATTACTTTCTTAAAGGATGCAGTATCTAAATTTTCCAAAAACTGAACCACTTCTATAATTGACCACTTAGAGGCCTTTGAAAATGCTATATCCATAATGAATGTTACTAGTGAGCAGTAAAAAATTGAATTTCTGCCCTGGGTATTTGAAGGTAAACATCACAAATTCTTTGCTTCACTAAAGGATATGAATATTCATTCCTGGAGTGAAACATAATATCAGTGCAGAAAAGAATTTGGGCAATATCCCACTAAAACCGCTGTGAAAATAGCTGTATATGGTTTGAAATGTGGCGCGAATCAAAGCCCAATTAAATTCCTTTCTGTACTGAAAAGTGCGTACAGTATGGCCGAAGACTACCCCATATTTGAAAGCTCAGAATTTGTAAATTTATTTTTCAAAGCATGGCCCGTGCACATTAAAATTAATTTAGCTAGAGATTTTGATAAGCACTGCTCATTGGACTGGCTGATCATAGAGAGTACAAAGTTATACTCTATTCAGCAGTCCGGTGAACAGGGGGTTAAAAGGGAACCAAAACCCAGTGTTACGGTTACCCTTAGTCTCGCTGAGAGATGGACCGCTTAGTAGCCTGGATCCCTATTGCTAAAGAGGGGAGAAGCTGCTTTCCATAGTATTCTATATGAGTCTCGCAAATATAGAATAATCTCCCTTAGCTGCAGTACAGCTAGGATACCCTTCTGCCCACAAAAACGAGTCAACGCTGCGATTGAGGGTCAAACAAGAACTCAGGACTGGGATGCCCAGCCTGCTTTTTATTAAGGTTACATGCACACAGGGCACTCCCAGGGGGAGAGGGGGGGAAGCACAAAATCCCCCATCACACATTTAGATAGAGAGCACTGTCCTTTGACAGGCCACAATAGGATTACAGTACTTAAGATAACAAGTTTACAAGTTCATCTTATCAATTAGCAGTCTGGCTCCAGAGGTGATTAGACAATAGTTTCTAAAAGCTGAAAAAAAAGAGTTAACTCTTTATGAAATGAAACTTGTTACGGTTTTCTTGGAGCCCTTCTTAGGCGCTGGCTTGCTGGTTCAGGCATTGCTGCTGGGAAATAAGCTCTTCACAACAAAATAACTAATGCTTCTGTAACATTGCTCCCTTTCTGTGGAACACTCTGGCAGACACGGTCTGACCCCTTTTCGGGGCAGACTAAGGCTGTCCAGACCGCTGGTTATGCGGGGCTGAGGTCGGTTTGTCTGGACAACCCGTCGGCGTTGCCATTCTGTTTCCCAGGTCTGTAAGTAATGGTGAAATTGAAGGTTTGCAACGATAAGCTCCAACGTAATAGCCTGCCGTTATCTCCAGAGACCCGGTTCAGCCACACCAACGGGTTATGGTCGGTGACCAGAGTGAACTCCTGACCATATAAATAGGGAGTCAATTTCTTTAATGCCCACACCAAAGCCAAACACTCCTTTTCGACCGCTGCATAGCTGACTTCGCGGGGCAGGAGCTTCCGGCTGATGTAGGCAACTGGATGCTCCCCTCCATCTTCGCCTACTTGGCTGAGGACGGCTCCCAGCCCGAACATGGAAGCATCTGTATGGACGATAAAACGTTTGTTAAGGGCTGGGGCCGCCAAGACAGGAGCGTTAATTAGAGCATTTTTGAGAGCCTGGAAAGCCGTTTCACAGTGGGGAGACCACAGGACCTGTCGAGGTAAGTTCTTCTTGGTCAAGTCAGTCAGGGGTTTGGCAAGTGTGCTGTAGTCTGGTACGAACCGTCTATAGTACCCTGCCGTGCCCAGGAAGGCTAGGACCTGAGTCTTAGTGATGGGGGTGGGCCAATTGGCGACAGCTTCTATTTTGGCCGGCTCTGGTCGCTGCTTTCCACACCCCACCCGGTGACCCAGGTACTGTACCTCGGCCATCCCAAAGTGGCATTTTTCTGGCTTCAGAGTCAGGCCAGCAGCCCGGATCTGATCCAGAACCATTCCCACATGAGCTAAGTGGTCCTCCCAGGACTCACTGTGGATCGCTATGTCGTCCAGGTAGGCGCAAGCAAAACTCTGGAAGCCATCCAGGAGCCTATCCACCAAGCGCTGGAATGTAGCTGGGGCATTCTTCATCCCAAACGGCATTACCCTAAACTGATATAAGCCGAATGGGGTGACGAATGCCGACTTGGGGATAGCCTCCGGGGCCAGGGGAATCTGCCAGTAACCTTTGCAGAGGTCAATAGTGGTCAGGTAATTTCCCCTGGCTATACGATCGAGTAGCTCGTCTACCCTGGGCATAGGGTAAGCGTCCGTCACAGTATTTTCATTGAGCCTCCGATAGTCTACGCAGAACCGGGTGGTCCCATCTTTCTTGGGCACCAAGACAACTGGGGAGGCCCAGGGACTATCGGAGGGCTCAATTACCCTGAGCTGGAGCATCTCATCGATCTCCTTCTTCATTCCTGTCCTAACTGCTTCGGGGATTCGGTACGGAGCCTGGCGCAAGGGAGCTTGTCCCGGAGTATCTACCTGGTGGGTGGTTAAAGTAGTGTACCCTGGCTTCGGGGAGAAGGTGAGGTGTTTGGACTGGAGGAGTTGGTTGAGCTGCTCCCTTTCAGTGGGGCTAAGTCGGTCCCCTATCTGAACCTGCGCCACTATACCTGTGGGGAGGCTCTTTTCTAATAGGTCTGGAATGGGTAAACTGTCGGGGTCTTCCTGAGGGGAACAACATACGGCCGTCACGTTCTCTGGTCGCTCAAAATATTCCTTGAGCATGTTTACATGGAATGTCTTTCTAAGATTGTTGTCGTGGCAGCTAGCTATCACATAAGTGGTGTCTCCCCTTTTCTCTACGATCTGGTAGGGACCCTGCCAGGACGCCTGCAATTTGTCTGTCTTCACCGGCTTAAGTACTAACACCTTTTGTCCTATGGTGAAGATTCTCTTTCGGGCCCCCCGATCGTACCATACTTTCTGTCTTCTCTGGGCCAACTGGAGATTAGCCCGCACGGATTTGGCTAATTGCTCCATTCGGTCCCTGAGTTCCAGCACGTATGGCACAATTGGGACACCGTCAGCCTCCATCTCTCCCTCCCAGTGCTCCCGGATCAGGTTTAGGGGTCCCCGTACCTTTCTTCCGTAGAGCAACTCGAAGGGAGAGAACCCTGTCGTTTCCTGGGGCACCTCCCGATAAGCAAATAGGAGGTGCGGCAGGAAGCGTTCCCAGTCTCGGTATTCCTGAGTGAACGTCTTGAGCATTTGCTTGAGGGTCCCATTGAACCTCTCACACAGCCCGTTCGTCTGGGGGTGGTATGGGGAGCTTAGGAGGGACTTAATTTTGCAAACCTGCCAGAGTTGTTGGGTCAATTCAGCCGTAAATTGGGTGCCTCGGTCAGATAGGATTTCTTTTGGAAATCCTACCCGGGAGAACACCTGTACTAGTGCATTCGCTACCGTATCCGCTTGTATGTTGGATAGGGCGACAGCCTCTGGGTACCTGGTAGCGTAGTCCACTACGGTAAGAATGTATCGCTTACCGGAGGGACTAGGGGTAGCCAGTGGTCCCACTAGGTCAATAGCAACCCGGCTGAAGGGTTCCTCTACAATGGGCATATTTACTAGCTGGGCTTTAGGGTGATCGCCTCGCCTTCCTACTCGTTGACACACATCGCAGGTGTTACAGTAAGTTCTAACGTCAGCGTGCACCCCTGGCCAAAAGAACGTGTGAGTAATGCGGTGTAGGGTACGGGTAACGGCTAGGTGGCCCGCTAAGGGGATGTCGTGGCCTATTTTGAGGATTTCTTGACGGTATTTGTGGGGCACTACCAGCTGTCGCCTACGCTGTCCCCTTTTCTCTGTCCAGCGGTATAGTTTCCCTTTTTCCCATAAGAATGTTTCGTTATCTGCCCCGCCCCCTCCGGTCTCTGCTCGTTCCCGGTACTTTTGTAAGGTCGGGTCAGTCTTAGACTCTGCCTCGAAAGCATCTGGGGTGTCCCAGGGTATGGGGCCTAACCTGTCAGGCAAGGTCGGGGTAGGTCTTACCTGTGTCTCCCGCACTGGTGAAAGCTCTCGCTCCGTCCGGGCTTGGGCCCGTGTAGTCACTGGGTCCGCCTCGTTGTTGCATACTGGAGCATAGGCAGAAGTCATGGGGCCCAAATCGTTGCCCAGTAGTACTTCGGCAGGTAAATTATCCATTAGGCCCACGTTCACAGCCCCCTTTCCCGCTCCCCAATCAAGATGCACTTTAGCTGTTGGAATTTTGTACACATCCCCCCCCGCCACTCTAACGGCCACAGTCTGTCCGGATCGCTTGTGCTCTGGCACCAAATGACTCTGTACCAGCGTGATAGTAGCCCCTGTGTCTCGCAATCCCTCGGTAGATCGCCCCTCGAGCCATACCCTCTGCCGATGGTGCTGGTGGTTATCTGAGGCAGCATATACAGGGTCTGCCTCGTGAAGCGGCCCCACATATCCCTCCATAGGGGCCTCTTGGTTAACACAGAGGGCCCGGGCCGGACGATAGGACCCAGAGGGGTAATTGTAATTCCTGGGTGTCTGGTGCGTATTAAGGGGGCAGCTAGCCATGAAATGCCCTGGTTGCTTGCATCGGTGGCAAGTCGGTCTGGGACGCTCAGAGCTGTTATTGGGTGGTCCTGAGTGTCGGACGGGCCCTGTGGGCACCGGGGCTCGGAATTCAGCACGAGGGGGTGCACGGTAAACCTCTCTGGGTTCGACCCGTGCTGGAGCTCGGTAGTTCATGGGTTCGTGAAGACGGGAGTCATAATGTTCATCGGCCAATTTGGCTGCTTCTTCTAAGGTAGAAGGCCGCCTGTCTCGCAGCCATTCCTTCCCTTGCTGTTCCATGCCATTATAAAAATGTTCTAAGAGAAACAATTGTAAAATTTCCTCCCCAGTCACCGCTTTACTTCCGCTCAGCCAGTGATTTGCCGCTCTCCGCATTCGGTGCGCCCATTCCATATGGGTATCGTTAGGCTTCTTTTCCGTGCCCCGAAACTGTCGGCGATACGTGTCCGGAGTTACAGCGTATCGTCGCAACAGTGTCTCCTTAACTAGCTCATACTGTGTCACTTCATCAGCACCCAGAGTACGAAAGGCTTCCAGGGCTCGCCCGGATAGTTTCCCAGACAATATCGTGGGCCACTCTCTGTTGGGAATCTGGTGCAGGGCACATTGCCTTTCGAAGTCCGCCAAATATTCATCAATCCCTGTCTCGCTCTCTAGGAAGGGTCGAAATGCCGCATAGGGTATCTTGGGCCTCCCAGCATTTTCGACAGGGATGATTACCTGCGGGGCTTCAGCATTGCGGTGTGCGTTCGCTAGGTTGAGTTCGTGGGCTCGAGTCTCTCGTATATCCTTGTCCGCCTCCGCCATCAACTGCTGTACCAATTCCATGGAGGGGTTCGGCCCGTATAATGAGAGCCTTTCCCGAACAATCCTGGTTTTTTCGTCACTAATCGTGGTCGGTGTTTCCGCCATTGTGAAGCTCTGATCCAGTTCGGTCAATTCTGTGATCAGCTCTCTCCTCGGCCGGTTGCTGGCGTACCCCCCTCTGCTTTCAAGTAAATCCTTTAGGGTTGTACGCTTCAATTTTTCGTAAGCGCTCTCCATCCGTTCTGTACCTCTCCTAGGAAATCCAGGAAAATCCCGCCGCTGCCGCCAAATGTTACGGTTACCCTTAGTCTCGCTGAGAGATGGACCGCTTAGTAGCCTGGATCCCTATTGCTAAAGAGGGGAGAAGCTGCTTTCCATAGTATTCTATATGAGTCTCGCAAATATAGAATAATCTCCCTTAGCTGCAGTACAGCTAGGATACCCTTCTGCCCACAAAAACGAGTCAACGCTGCGATTGAGGGTCAAACAAGAACTCAGGACTGGGATGCCCAGCCTGCTTTTTATTAAGGTTACATGCACACAGGGCACTCCCAGGGGGAGAGGGGGGGAAGCACAAAATCCCCCATCACACATTTAGATAGAGAGCACTGTCCTTTGACAGGCCACAATAGGATTACAGTACTTAAGATAACAAGTTTACAAGTTCATCTTATCAATTAGCAGTCTGGCTCCAGAGGTGATTAGACAATAGTTTCTAAAAGCTGAAAAAAAAGAGTTAACTCTTTATGAAATGAAACTTGTTACGGTTTTCTTGGAGCCCTTCTTAGGCGCTGGCTTGCTGGTTCAGGCATTGCTGCTGGGAAATAAGCTCTTCACAACAAAATAACTAATGCTTCTGTAACACCCAGTCCCAAAATTGTGGCAGAAACTAGGGTATCACCTAGCACCCAAAATTTGGAGTCTAACAAGAAAACCTATGCGGAGGTGGCCCGAGAAAACAGGCCATCCTCACAACTTTTAACTCTGCCCCTCCCCCAACATGGGCTGAGGCGCAGAGAGAATATACTCAAAATGGGGGGCATACCCAGGTAAATAATTATCCCCAAAGAGATGAATACTCACAAGGTAATCGGTATTCCTGTAAAAATAAATACCAAAAATGGCGAAAATACTCTCAGGGTAACTAGACACCCCAAGTAAATAGTGCTCCCCAAAATATTAACGCTGAACAAGTTGAACTCCAAAGACAACCGCATCAAAATAGGAGAAATAGCTATGATTCGGAGGGATCCCATGGATCCAGGAATCAGCACCCTGGGACATCATACAAATCGGTCCATGGGTAAAGATAGCTTGTCCATTCAAGTGGACCTACTCAGTACGCAAGTAAGTCAATTATGTACGCTATTTACTAATATGAGCCAAGCCTTTACGGCTCAACACCCTAATAATCCTTTTTTAGGGGTACAGCCAGTGGCCAGCAGTGGGCCACAGGCACAGTCATAAATACTGCAGTATTACCTGAGAAAGGAGGGATACATATACCAAATAAAATGCTAAATGTCAATAATGGTACTAATCATGTTCTCTCCCTACAGACTGGAAACAGACGATTTTGCAGTGATGAAGAGCAACCTCAGCCTTAAAGATCTAACCAATCTTTTCCTTTGCAGTATTCTCTTAACCTTATTTCCACAGATGCAGTACACAGGAACCCTGTCGATCCTATTACAGAGGGATGGACTGGTAAGAATGATGTTTTTTCTGCATCAGGTAACGGGGCAAATACAGGTAAAATGTGGCAAAGCTCACAGATATGTAATCATGCTAATTTTATGTGTGAAATGGTAGAAACTGCAGGAAGATATTATGTATGTGCTGAACTCCAGGATTCAGTCTCCAACCCTTTCATGGGATTAATTGATACTGGATCTCAGGCAACTATTTTATCCCACAGGTACTACACACAGCTAAATGAGCTAACACCCCACAAACCTAAGATAAAATAATTTGATGGTTCTCTAATAGGTGTTGGGGGTAACTCTCTTAAAGTCTACAGTACTGCATGGTTAAAGCTAAGGCTGGGGAACAGGGTGATAAGACACCCTGTCATTATAGTGGATCTGCCAACTGATCGTTTAATTATTGGTAGTGATCTCCTGAAGCGATTAAGCACCATAATTGATTGCATAAATAATGTAATTTGGTCACAAGTAAAAATGGCCTATTAATTATGAGCGATCCGGTATATCTCGCACCCGACATAACTCACATGGTGGAAGAGAAGCCAGATGCTGTGGAGATTCATTTCAGGAATGACTTTATACCTGAAATCATTATCCTACAAATAGTTGATCAGACTCCTTTAAGTGGCTCTAATGGTAATGTTTTTGAAATTTCGCCTGGAAAGATAGCAAATATTTTGTTAGATGGCGATGTATTAACCATATCTCTCCACAAGGGGGATCATAAAATCCCTAAAGGGGGAGGGCCACACTCAATACCTCGCAGGAATTGAGAGAGTTAAGGATAATCTTTTTATCCCTATGCAAGTGCATGACCTTGGTAAAAACCAAATATGCTAAATTGAACTTAAAACAGGAAGCTAGCTACATAAGTGAAAGCTTATTAGCACAGATAGCTGAACCTAAAGTGATTAAATATCTTTCTCCCCAAGACCACTGTGTCCACTGCCTGGATGACAGGACTGAAAGCTATAATATCACAGCTAAGTGTTTATTATCCATTTCTATAGGTAATAAATCAGCAAAGCACCTGATTTTAGTTTTAAATACTCCCCATAATCAAATATACATTGGCAATGATCTCTTACATAGATATGCCATACAAATGGATTTGATTAACTCTTGCCTCTGGAGCAGGTTAAAGGGGGACCCTGAAGTATTTCAGGATGAAAATACAGCCCTGAAATCAAACCAGCAATTGCCATATGCTGTAAATATACAGGTGTCTAACAATGTTGTAATCCCTGCTGGGGCTGATAAATTCCTCTTATCCTTACAGGTAAAAAGAGGTCAGAAATTAAAAACTTCTGAAACACTAATTTGCCTCTCCCATAGAATACAAAATCTGGGTATAACAATGGCCCATACTCCTTTGGTAAATATTGGAACTCTTCCAATACATGTTATTGTGCATAACATGACCCCACAGGATATCACCTTATCCAAGGGAACTACCATAGGATATGCGCTGGAATCAAGTTATTACACTTTTGGGTTCCAGAATAATGTAATTGGGCTAATACCTGAAGGATACTTAACTGAAGAACAGTTAATAGAACAAAACTTTGCATCTATGCCAGATGGATTGTTTGCAATTCAGTCTATTTATCCCTTCAGCTCAGAGGAAGGCATCTGTAAAATTGAACAAGCCTCCCTGATGTTTGATCAGCCGATCAAACAGCAAGAATACCCTGATAACCAGATTCATGGGGGCAATGTAAATTATAATCAAGTGGATCTCACATCTAGGTTGGAAGAAGCCTATAATATAGGACAGCCTGAAATCTTTCCAGGATTTCAGCAAATAGTCGAAGAGCAAATCTCCTTAGCTAATGGCTGTTCCAGTGATGATGAACGCCGACAGGTACGAGAACTCCTGATGAAGTACAAGGATATTTTTGCTAGGGATTCTTATAACTGTGGGACTAGAGACTTGCACATTGTAAGAATCCAAACAGATCCCAATACACCGCCTGTCTTTGTTAAACAATACAGACTTCCTTTAACATCATATGATTCTCTTGCAGAAATCATAAGGAACCTGGAAGAAAGGGGTATTATCCGACAGGTGCACAGCTCTTATAACAATCCTATTCTAGGTGTTCTCAAGCCCAATGGACAATGGCATTTGTGTGCTGACTTAAGACAGCTAAACAGGTGAGTGTACATGACTGGCTGGCCTGTGCCATACACTGACCAGTGCCTAGCGCAGATGCAGGGATCCAAAATATTCACTGCCATTGATTGTGCACAGGGATATTGGACCATAAAGGTACATGAAGAGGACCAGTATAAGCTTGCATTCTCATTCCAAAAGGTCCAGTATGCATTCCAAAGAATCCTGTTTGGATACATAAATTCAGGACATGAATTTGCAGTATTCATGCATAAGGCTATGCCTGATGCACTGGAAAGGGGGACCTTATCTTATGTTGATGATGTTTTAATCAAAAGCACAGACTTTGAAAAACACATCACAGAGCTTAAACACGTCCAAAGCCAACTTGAAAGGGCAGGTGTCAAATTATCCCTACAAAAAGCTCAATGGTGCCGCTCTCGTGTAAACTTCTTGGGACATAAAGTTACTTCTGAAGGGTTAAATCCTCAGAAGAAAAAGGTGGAAGCTATAATAAATTCTAAGAACCCAACTAACTTAAAGGAATTGAGATCATTCCTGGGTATGACAAATTATTCTCGCAAATTTATTGATAATTATGCTACTTCTTCTAAATAAGGATGTGAAATGGCACTGGAGTGAGACCCAAGAGACAGCCATCAGAGAGCTGAAGAGAAAACTCACTCAAGCACCTTGCTTAGTGTACCCAGAAGGGGGTAAACCTTTCTACTTAGAGACAGGTTACACAGATATAAGCATGAGTGCTGTTTTGTACCAAAAGCATGATAATTTAAGCAAAGTCATTGCTTATGCAAGCAAAACGCTATCCCCAGTAGAAATAAAATATAGCAATTGCAAAAACGCCCTCTCATCTACTGTATGGGCTCTGCAAAATTTCTGCAGCTATATACAGGGCGAGAAAATTATTGTCGAAACGGCCCACCAGCCTTTGCTATATCTGCAAAGTGAGAGAATAAGAGATGGGAACTTGTCTAATAGCAGCATAACAGCTTGGATTCCTTCCTTACAAGGCTGACCTTTAGAAATTTGCTACAAACAAAATAAAAAGAATCCAGTTGCACAGGGGCTTGCTGAACTCCACGACTGTACTGCTAAGGGTCATGGGGAAGAGTTATTAGAAGATGATTTCCTGGAGGAACAATTGCTTTCCCCATATAAAATATACAAGGACCAGTATCAAACATTACCTTGGGTATATGTTGATGGCTGTTCTTACCATGCCACTATTGATAATGAGCACAGATTAGTCACCAGCATTGGTATAACTTGGTCAAATGGATTCCCAGATATTTCTGTAGGTTTCAACATTGGACCAAGATCCAGTCAAGTTGCAGAACTCACTGCTGTTCTAAAAACCATTGAGATGGCTATTGAACACAGTATTCATGAATTTGTGAACATTACTGACTCAAATTAGGTGCATGACAGTTTTGTTGAATACCTGCCAAATTGGAAAAAATGGCATGCAGAAAACTAACAACAAACCAGTCAAACATGGCAAGTTGTTCTGTGAGCTTGATAATCATGTGGTGTCCAATGGGTTAACCATACACTGGAAAATGACCAAGGGTTATTACAGGGTTCTAGGTCCTGATAATGAAGGCAATGATCTTGTGGATTCCTTAATATCGACCACTTAATGGGTGCAATTCAGGTAGAAGCCAATACCAGAAACCAGGCTAAACAACAGAGTGAGCCTAACCTGGTACAATGGATCCAGGATTCTCCTAGTGAGGACCTGATCACTAGTCAAAAAGAAGACGCCATTGTAGGCATCTTCTATAAACACATAGAAGATCCTGAAAGCAACCCCATCTCAAAAGATGATTGTATTGGCAAGGAAGATCTTAGAATCTTAATTAAATCCAGATCACAATTCAAGTTACAGGATGGTTTGTTAACTAGTACCTCCAAAACTGGCATCCAGCAATGGGTGGTACCCACCAAGTTCAGAGGTCTCATGCTTCAACATGCCCATGATGCTCCCACATCTGGCCATCGTGGTGCCAAATTAACGTATGAAGTATTGCATGACTATGCCTTCTGGCCGCATATGTTGAAGGATGTTCAAACCTACTGTCAAGGTTGTTTAATCTTATGATCTCAAAACGTCCTAAAAGGAATAAGAAATAAATGTTAAAGTTTATCTTTATAATTTTGGAAGAGATCAGGTTAAGGAGAAGAAATTTCTTCCATCATGGAAGGGTCCTTTTGTCGTTACTGACAAAATATCTCCAGTTGCCTATAAAATTAGAATACCTAAAAATAATACTTTTATGGATAAATGGGTCCATATCAACCAGTTGCGAGTGTGCCATCCTAGATCCCAACTACAAGTCATAGAGGGAGAATGAAGTGTCATATCCCCAAATGCACTAAAGAAATATGGTGGTTTAAAGATGCTAACGAGCATGAGGGCTCAAAAATGATGCATACTGTCAATACACTCACCAAGTACTACTGACTTTAAGCCTATTCAAATACATGTATCCTTCATCTATTTGAAATTGGAAGGGGGATTTATGTCAGGATATCTGTGAGTGTTATTAAATTTTATATATATATATATATATATATATATATATATATATATATATATATATATATATATATATATATATAATTTAATGTATATAGATTTGTCTTGGGCAGGAAATGATCCATTTATTTGTGAGACTGTAACTACAGCAGACCCCCCTGTTACGGTTACCCTTAGTCTCGCTGAGAGATGGACCGCTTAGTAGCCTGGATCCCTATTGCTAAAGAGGGGAGAAGCTGCTTTCCATAGTATTCTATATGAGTCTCGCAAATATAGAATAATCTCCCTTAGCTGCAGTACAGCTAGGATACCCTTCTGCCCACAAAAACGAGTCAACGCTGCGATTGAGGGTCAAAACAAGAACTCAGGACTGGGATGCCCAGCCTGCTTTTTATTAAGGTTACATGCACACAGGGCACTCCCAGGGGGAGAGGGGGGGAAGCACAAAATCCCCCATCACACATTTAGATAGAGAGCACTGTCCTTTGACAGGCCACAATAGGATTACAGTACTTAAGATAACAAGTTTACAAGTTCATCTTATCAATTAGCAGTCTGGCTCCAGAGGTGATTAGACAATAGTTTCTAAAAGCTGAAAAAAAAAGAGTTAACTCTTTATGAAATGAAACTTGTTACGGTTTTCTTGGAGCCCTTCTTAGGCGCTGGCTTGCTGGTTCAGGCATTGCTGCTGGGAAATAAGCTCTTCACAACAAAATAACTAATGCTTCTGTAACATTGCTCCCTTTCTGTGGAACACTCTGGCAGACACGGTCTGACCCCTTTTCGGGGCAGACTAAGGCTGTCCAGACCGCTGGTTATGCGGGGCTGAGGTCGGTTTGTCTGGACAACCCGTCGGCGTTGCCATTCTGTTTCCCAGGTCTGTAAGTAATGGTGAAATTGAAGGGTTGCAACGATAAGCTCCAACGTAATAGCCTGCCGTTATCTCCAGAGACCCGGTTCAGCCACACCAACGGGTTATGGTCGGTGACCAGAGTGAACTCCTGACCATATAAATAGGGAGTCAATTTCTTTAATGCCCACACCAAAGCCAAACACTCCTTTTCGACCGCTGCATAGCTGACTTCGCGGGGCAGGAGCTTCCGGCTGATGTAGGCAACTGGATGCTCCCCTCCATCTTCGCCTACTTGGCTGAGGACGGCTCCCAGCCCGAACATGGAAGCATCTGTATGGACGATAAAACGTTTGTTAAGGGCTGGGGCCGCCAAGACAGGAGCGTTAATTAGAGCATTTTTGAGAGCCTGGAAAGCCGTTTCACAGTGGGGAGACCACAGGACCTGTCGAGGTAAGTTCTTCTTGGTCAAGTCAGTCAGGGGTTTGGCAAGTGTGCTGTAGTCTGGTACGAACCGTCTATAGTACCCTGCCGTGCCCAGGAAGGCTAGGACCTGAGTCTTAGTGATGGGGGTGGGCCAATTGGCGACAGCTTCTATTTTGGCCGGCTCTGGTCGCTGCTTTCCACACCCCACCCGGTGACCCAGGTACTGTACCTCGGCCATCCCAAAGTGGCATTTTTCTGGCTTCAGAGTCAGGCCAGCAGCCCGGATCTGATCCAGAACCATTCCCACATGAGCTAAGTGGTCCTCCCAGGACTCACTGTGGATCGCTATGTCGTCCAGGTAGGCGCAAGCAAAACTCTGGAAGCCATTCAGGAGCCTATCCACCAAGCGCTGGAATGTAGCTGGGGCATTCTTCATCCCAAACGGCATTACCCTAAACTGATATAAGCCGAATGGGGTGACGAATGCCGACTTGGGGATAGCCTCCGGGGCCAGGGGAATCTGCCAGTAACCTTTGCAGAGGTCAATAGTGGTCAGGTAATTTCCCCTGGCTATACGATCGAGTAGCTCGTCTACCCTGGGCATAGGGTAAGCGTCCGTCACGGTATTTTCATTGAGCCTCCGATAGTCTACGCAGAACCGGGTGGTCCCATCTTTCTTGGGCACCAAGACAACTGGGGAGGCCCAGGGACTATCGGAGGGCTCAATTACCCTGAGCTGGAGCATCTCATCGATCTCCTTCTTCATTCCTGTCCTAACTGCTTTGGGGATTCGGTACGGAGCCTGGCGCAAGGGAGCTTGTCCCGGAGTATCTACCTGGTGGGTGGTTAAAGTAGTGTACCCTGGCTTTGGGGAGAAGGTGAGGTGTTTGGACTGGAGGAGTTGGTTGAGCTGCTCCCTTTCAGTGGGGCTAAGTCGGTCCCCTATCTGAACCTGCGCCACTATACCTGTGGGGAGGCTCTTTTCTAATAGGTCTGGAATGGGTAAACTGTCGGGGTCTTCCTGAGGGGAACAACATATGGCCGTCACGTTCTCTGGTCGCTCAAAATATTCCTTGAGCATGTTTACATGGAATGTCTTTCTAAGATTGTTGTCGTGGCAGCTAGCTATCACATAAGTGGTGTCTCCCCTTTTCTCTACGATCTGGTAGGGACCCTGCCAGGACGCCTGCAATTTGTCTGTCTTCACCGGCTTAAGTACTAACACCTTTTGTCCTATGGTGAAGATTCTCTTTCGGGCCCCCCGATCGTACCATACTTTCTGTCTTCTCTGGGCCAACTGGAGATTAGCCCGCACGGATTTGGCTAATTGCTCCATTCGGTCCCTGAGTTCCAGCACGTATGGCACAATTGGGACACCGTCAGCCTCCATCTCTCCCTCCCAGTGCTCCCGGATCAGGTTTAGGGGTCCCCGTACCTTTCTTCCGTAGAGCAACTCGAAGGGAGAGAACCCTGTAGTTTCCTGGGGCACCTCCCGATAAGCAAATAGGAGGTGCGGCAGGAAGCGTTCCCAGTCTCGGTATTCCTGAGTGAACGTCTTGAGCATTTGCTTGAGGGTCCCATTGAACCTCTCACACAGCCCGTTCGTCTGGGGGTGGTATGGGGAGCTTAGGAGGGACTTAATTTTGCAAACCTGCCAGAGTTGTTGAGTCAATTCAGCCGTAAATTGGGTGCCTCGGTCGGATAGGATTTCTTTTGGAAATCCTACCCGGGAGAACACCTGTACTAGTGCATTCGCTACCGTATCCGCTTGTATGTTGGATAGGGCGACAGCCTCTGGGTACCTGGTAGCGTAGTCCACTACGGTAAGAATGTATCGCTTACCGGAGGGACTAGGGGTAGCCAGTGGTCCCACTAGGTCAATAGCAACCCGGCTGAAGGGTTCCTCTACAATGGGCATATTTACTAGCTGGGCTTTAGGGTGATCGCCTCGCCTTCCTACTCGTTGACACACATCGCAGGTGTTACAGTAAGTTCTAACGTCAGCGTGCACCCCTGGCCAAAAGAACGTGTGAGTAATGCGGTGTAGGGTACGGGTAACGGCTAGGTGGCCTGCTAAGGGGATGTCGTGGCCTATTTTGAGGATTTCTTGATGGTATTTGTGGGGCACTACCAGCTGTCGCCTACGCTGTCCCCTTTTCTCTGTCCAGCGGTATAGTTTCCCTTTTTCCCATAAGAATGTTTCGTTATCTGCCCCGCCCCCTCCGGTCTCTGCTCGTTCCCGGTACTTTTGTAAGGTCGGGTCAGTCTTAGACTCTGCCTCGAAAGCATCTGGGGTGTCCCAGGGTATGGGGCCTAACCTGTCAGGCAAGGTCGGGGTAGGTCTTACCTGTGTCTCCCGCACTGGTGAAAGCTCTCGCTCCATCCGGGCTTGGGCCCGTGTAGTCACTGGGTCCGCCTCATTGTTGCATACTGGAGCATAGGCAGAAGTCATGGGGCCCAAATCGTTGCCCAGTAGTACTTCGGCAGGTAAATTATCCATTAGGCCCACGTTCACAGCCCCCTTTCCCGCTCCCCAATCAAGATGCACTTTAGCTGTTGGAATTTCATACACATCCCCCCCCGCCACTCTAACGGCCACAGTCTGTCCAGATCGCTTGTGCTCCGGCACCAAATGACTCTGTACCAGCGTGATAGTAGCCCCTGTGTCTCTCAATCCCTCGGTAGATCGCCCCTCGAGCCATACCTTCTGCCGATGGTGCTGGCGGTTATCTGAGGCAGCATATACAGGGTCCGCCTCGTGAAGCGGCCCCAAATATTCCTCCATAGGGGCCTCTTGGTTAACACAGAGGGTCCGGGCCGGACGATATGCCCCAGAGGGGTAATTGTAATTCCTGGGTGTCTGGTGCGTATTAAGGGGGCAGCTAGCCATGAAATGCCCTGGTTGCTTGCATCGGTGGCAAGTCGGTCTGGGACGCTCAGAGCTGTTATTGGGTGGTCCTGAGTGTCGGGCGGGCCCTGCGGGCACCGGGGCTCGGAATTCAGCACGAGGGGGTGCACGGTAAACCTCTCTGGGTTCGTGAAGACGGGAGTCATAATGTTCATCGGCCAATTTGGCTGCTTCTTCTAAGGTAGAAGGTCGCCTGTCTCGCAGCCATTCCTTCCCTTGCTGTTCCATGCCATTATAAAAATGTTCTAAGAGAAACAATTGTAAAATTTCCTCACCAGTCACCGCTTTACTTCCGCTCATCCAGTGATTTGCCGCTCTCCGCATTCGGTGCGCCCATTCCATATGGGTATCGTTAGGCTTCTTTTTCGTGCCCCGAAACTGTCGGCGATACGCGTCCGGAGTTACTGCGTACCGTCGCAACAGTGTCTCCTTAACTAGCTCATACTGTGTCACTTCCTCAGCACCCAGAGTACGAAAGGCTTCCAGGGCTCGCCCGGATAGTTTCCCAGACAATATCGTGGGCCACTCCCTGTTGGGAATCTGGTGCAGGGCACATTGCCTTTCGAAGTCCGCCAAATATTCATCAATCCCTGTCTCGCTCTCTAGGAAGGGTCGAAATGCCGCATAGGGTATCTTGGGCCTCCCAGCATTTTCGACAGGGATGATTACCTGCGGGGCTTCAGCATTGCGGTGTGCATTCGCTAGGTTGAGTTCGTGGGCTCGAGTCTCTCGTATATCCTTGTCCGCTTCCGCCATCAACTGCTGTACCAATTCCATGGAGGGGTTCGGCCCGTACAGTGAGAGCCTCTCCCGAACAATCCTGGTTTTTTCGTCACTAATCGTGGTCGGTGTTTCCGCCATTGTGAAGCTCTGATCCAGTTCGGTCAATTCTGCGATCAGCTCTCTCCTCGGCCGGTTGCTGGCGTACCCCCCTCTGCTTTCAAGTAAATACTTTAGGGTTGTACGCTTCAATTTTTCGTAAGCGCTCTCCATCCGTTCTGTACCTCTCCTAGGAAATCCAGGAAAGATCCCACCGCTGCCGCCAAATGTTACGGTTACCCTTAGTCTCGCTGAGAGATGGACCGCTTAGTAGCCTGGATCCCTATTGCTAAAGAGGGGAGAAGCTGCTTTCCATAGTATTCTATATGAGTCTCGCAAATATAGAATAATCTCCCTTAGCTGCAGTACAGCTAGGATACCCTTCTGCCCACAAAAACGAGTCAACGCTGCGATTGAGGGTCAAAACAAGAACTCAGGACTGGGATGCCCAGCCTGCTTTTTATTAAGGTTACATGCACACAGGGCACTCCCAGGGGGAGAGGGGGGGAAGCACAAAATCCCCCATCACACATTTAGATAGAGAGCACTGTCCTTTGACAGGCCACAATAGGATTACAGTACTTAAGATAACAAGTTTACAAGTTCATCTTATCAATTAGCAGTCTGGCTCCAGAGGTGATTAGACAATAGTTTCTAAAAGCTGAAAAAAAAAGAGTTAACTCTTTATGAAATGAAACTTGTTACGGTTTTCTTGGAGCCCTTCTTAGGCGCTGGCTTGCTGGTTCAGGCATTGCTGCTGGGAAATAAGCTCTTCACAACAAAATAACTAATGCTTCTGTAACACCCCCCTCTCTACCTCATACCTCTAAATGATTAAAAAGAGAGCATCGGTCTCATTAGTTCAGCACAAACCCCTGGGGTGATGGAGCCAAATATTCTGTGTTTTGGTGGAAAATATGCTCAGAAGCCCCTTGAAAATTCTCAATATACATTCTGATCTGGGAGAAGCATATGCCAACCTTCACTAACAGACACATGTGATAATTTAGCACCATGGTTCACTGTATTTTCTTTTGAAGCTTTAAATATATTCAGAAAAAGAACCAGTTTTTAAAAAAAGGATGTAGCTAATCTCATATAGGTGTGAAAGATCCCCTGCCGAGCTCCCAGACAAGCTGACATTTTAAGTCTCTGTATGACATGGGAATCTAGATCTCAGATAAAGAAATTGTGTCTAAATCATCATAATAATTTAAAATACACAGATCATATTAAAAACATCCATCTTTCTCTCTCTCTCTCTCTCTCTCTCTCTCTTTCATAGTAACATATTCGATAAATATTTGCTGAGCTTGATAAATGGCTGTATAATAAATGTATAAATATTTATTTTAAAATAACAACATCTGTTTCTTTATTTTTCAGACAACATGATGTCCTACGAATATTGGTCATAAACATAAATCTATACACTCAAAAATTATTAGAGACATAAAATATACTGTGTTCACGTTAAGATACAATACAATTCCAGGATGTTGAATGCTATGATTCTGTGAAGATGGTTAACAGTGAGCTGCTTATTAATATATTACTAGAGGTATAATCACGTTTAATATTAAAATAATCAGAGAGAATGACACTACTAAAACATTGACAAACTGGATTGCGGTTCCGGTTCCGGTGGGAGGAGCTAGCGCAGCACGAGGAACGCTGAGTGCTGCCACGGAGAGCTCGAGTCGTACTAACCCCTGCTTCTAGCCCGTGCTGCAGGCCACCTGCCTGCCTAGGGCCCTTGCACTAGACTACTGGTGCACAGCTCGGAGACCTGGAACAAGGCGACTGGCTCGGTCGCTGGAGACTGGCTCGGTCGCTGGAGCCTGACACGCAATACTGGTGTCCCTGCTATCTGCTGCTTGCCTGGAGGTCCGCCACAGGAACTAGCCCCGGTGTCTATATACAGAGTTCCTTTGGATATAATCGCACTATGGGGGGCTGACAAGCTGAGCAGTATTTTCTGTGGAGGAACCAGATAAGTAAGCCTGTATAAACCCCCTGGTAACTGGCGATACAGCACTGGATGAAGTCTTAAGAAACTACCTGATAAAGACCGAAGCAACAAGCAGAGGATATGCTTGGGGAAATCCTGTAGAGCTGACATAACACGGTCCATCAATTTTTGGTGCTATTTGATCTACAGACTGTACGTAGAGACTTAGGTACCTATAACCGAGGCTGTCTTTTGGAAAAAAAAAAGTTTTCAGAACTCTCAGAGACACTTTGCAACACAGACTCTTAACCAAAAGGTTCCCATACATAAGTAATTTTTCTCTAAAATAAATCCAAGGGAAAGGGAAAGCAGGCGTTAAGAAAAAAAGCAAGAGAGGAAAAATCTACAAAATCAGCCAGTAGTTACCTTATACTGACTCTCACACTATCTCATGTTGGGATTTTTTAGTTTGGTTACCGCTGTATGAGCTAGAGGCTACATGCTCTCATCTCTTTTTGACTGCATTTTTGACATAGCATAGCAGGTTATAAAGCCTATAAATTTCTAAACCACGCTATCAAGCTATTCCTCGGATTCACAACTTTGAGGGTTAAAGAAAGGGGCGACTCTCATATATCTGCAAAAAAGTACCCCAATATAATACCCTACAAGCAAACAAGAGTTGGACTTTTAAGGACATGTCTCATGAATATATCTTTCATAATTGTAAAAACACCAAATTTCTGAAAAGTGCATTTAATGTATCACTGATATGGTACTAAACTATTTCCATAGTAATAGGTATATGGTCAAATAGAGGATATGTGATCTTGCCATAAAAATATTGTGAATAGTCTTTTTGTTAAACCTCCCTGTTTAGCCTTATATATTGCAACACTGCCATCTGTTGCATAAAAGTATCCTCTGGTAATCCATTAAGTAATTTAGACCCTATTTTCACTGCCTTAAGATCTAAAGAAGGAGCTGTTTGATAAACTCTTGCTATTGGTAGATAACATCTGTTGATTACATAGTAGAATTGTTTAGTATCATTGTTTTTGACATACCTCTAATCTGCTTTTATTTGTATCGCCTGGGAATCACCATAAAGTATATTGGAAGGCTAACTAGGGTTAAGTAAGGCGAAGCAAACTGGTAATAGAGGTGCTAGTATAAGATTTAAATAATAGCTACAGTAATAGCTTGGAGGTGGAGCAATCCCACTATATATCCTTATATCAAGACATAAACCACGTATATACCTGCATACACATGCCTGATTTGCAGAATATGTCTATGTTAGCTACATAACAGTAGCACCCTTCTAAAAAACCTACATATTTGCACACTTAAGTTTGTTTTGTTGGGCGACATGATTGGTTAGGAAAACTCACGCTTCACTCTTTTTTTTGTCATTAAGGACACTTGTATGACCACATTTGCACTGGGCAGAGACTAATTAGCATCACCACACTAAATACACTTGCTCACTCTACTATCGGAATTTAAGGGGTTATGCCCGCCCCTTTTTGTAAGTAAATTCCCTCCCTGCACTTGTTTTTTCTTTTTTTCTTTAGATTAAAGGCACATGGATAAATATATCACGAATTTTAAAGCTAACTCGCCAATCATGCCCCCCAAACAGAAAGACAAAAAATCACGTACATCTGATGTACATACAGATACTGTAAATGAGCCAATACTGCATAAACTTGATACCCAACCATTAGTTACTCAGATGTCGGATCTGTTCTTGCCACAATTTGAGTTGTTAAAAACCCAAATGACTAATATAATGTCAGAATTTAAACAATTTTATAATCGACTCACAGAAGTCGAAAACAGGGTATCGGCAAATGAGGATATAATATATAAGCAGGAACAAAATATAGATGAAAACACTAAAATCCTGAAAGTGCTGCAAGCAAAAATACACGAGTTAGAAGATCGCTCGAGGCGAAATAACCTTAAAACGACAAGAACTATAATAGACCAGTGATGATTAAATATCTTAACTACCAGGATAAGATGAATATCTTAAAACTTTATAGAAAGATGGAGAATCTATATATTGGCCAAAGTAAAGTTTTAATATTTCAAGACTATTCCAGTGAGACCGCCTCTAAAAGGAAAGATTTAGCTCCATATTGCACTAAACTGATTAATGCTGGCTTTAAGGCCAGACTTGTTTATCCAGCTAAAGTTGTAATAGAGGAACAAGATGGTAAATGTATCCTCAATAATATGTTAGAAGCCAGGGAATTTTGTAAAAATAAGAAAGTTATCTGGTAAGAATCCCAGACAACGATATTCCAAACCAGAAGCAGACACGAGTATTATGTGTTTTTTTATTTTTAAACTGTGCGTTAGCCGGCTGTGGCCAAAATTGTTGATGTGCTTTGTGAAGCTTATACTAGCAACCTGCCTGCAGTCCACGGATCTGTGTGCTGTCTTTTGTCTTTCCTTTTTTTTTTTTTTTTCTCTCTCTCCCTCCTTGCCTCTCTCCCCCTCGTCCTTCTCCTTGTCCATATTCGAACTTGGTATATTTTATGAATTGTTACCCCCACTCTTGATATTCTAGTACAATGATAGATAAATTAAAATGTCTCTCTTGGAACGTTGGTGGAGTAACATCTCCTAGTAAAAGGAAGATAATTATCAAACAACTTGCCAGATACAAACCAGATGTTGTTTGGTTGCAGGAGACGCATTTAAAAAAAGCAGAGATGGAGAAGTTTAAATGTAAATGGATAGGAAAAGTTATTTCTTCAGATTGTTCCAGGAGGAGGAAAGGGGTCGCTTTTCTCATTAACAAAAATTTACAATATAACATTCAGAACATTCAAATTGATACACATGATAGGTGGTTAATTCTACATATTGAGATTGCTGGGGTCCGATATGTATTGGGAAACATATATGGGCCTAATAATGTAGATCAGGGTTTCTGGGATGATATTACCATCAAATTATCGCCTAACTTAGATCAGAAAATTATAGTGGCTGGCGATTTCAATTTAACTCCCATGTCCTCCCTTGATAGATTTACACCCAAGCAGTATACTTCCCCCCAAAAAAAAAGCTCGCTTATTTCGTCAGATTTGTAAAAATCTTAAACTCCATGATATCTGGCGTATTCAACACCCCGATACTAAATTATATACTTGCAAATCTAAATCTCACAGATCCTTCTCACGGATTGATTTTTTTAAAATTTCTAGTCCCCTTCTTAAAGTTAGAAGTAAGGCTCAGATAAATGATATTGTAATCACTGATCACGCTATAATCTCATTTGAAATGGAACTTCGACCTCTTCTGGTAGAAGCAACTAATAATTTCTATTTTCCAAAACACTTAATAAACAACATTCCGTTTCAACATTGGATACACCACAAATGGCAAGAATATAGCACTGATAATTATCTATATTTAGATAAACCAGAAACTTTCTGGGAAGCCGCAAAGGCATTCTTTCGGGGACAGATTAAAGCTTATATGATCATAGCCAAAAAGAAATATACTGCAGCTATCAAACACAGTCACGAATGCCTATAGAAATTACGTAAACACGCCGTTAAATTTTTTTTGGGATAAATATAATTTGGCCAGGCAAGACAGGGATCTCTTTTTAAAATCTAAATTAACTAATGAAGAAATGAGAATGAATGCCCTCTATACGGGACATTATGGTAAATCTGCAAAATACCTCGCCAGACTTGACAAGGTTAGGAAAAAGAATAATACGATTGAGCAGTTAGTAGTGGGTGATAAGAACTATACAACGCTGGCGGATATTAAAAGCGTGTTTTTTGATTACTATCAAAAGATTTACGCAGCTAAAACAACTGACCCAGAGGACAGTGTGAGGTTTTGGAACAATATCTCATGTCCAGTAGTTTCTCCTGATCAGATTGAAGTATTGAATCTTCCCATAACAACTATGGAAGTCATAAAAGCTATAGAGGAAGCTAAACTTGGCAAGGCCCCTGGTCCAGATCAACTACCTGCTGAGTTTTATAGACTGCTTAAAGATGAGATTGCGTTTATTCTTACCCAGCTGTTTAATGAGTACTATGTTAAAAAAAAAAGTTATGTCCAGATTCTTCTCAGCGTCAATCATCACTCTTATACTTAAAAAGAATAAAGACCCATCAGACCCTGGTTCATACAGACCGATCTCTCTACTAAACGTAGATTATAAATTGCTCACAACTATTATTGCTAACAGACTTAAAAACGTATTACAGGAAATTATTCATCCAGATCAGTCAGGATTTAGGATGGGCAGATCTCCTACAAAAAATATTCGTAGAACATACATGATTCTTGAACACTTATGGAATAAACTACACAGAGATAAAGCAACATGTAAACAGGACTTTGCTATGGTGCTGATTGACGCTGAGAAGGCTTTCGATTCTATCATTTGGCAACACCTTCACAATTCTTTGTTTAATTTTGGTTTCTCTGGAAACATAACTCATTTTGTCAAAGCTATTTATAACTTCCCCACTTCCACTATCTTGGTCAATGGTAGTCAAACCTCGTCTCTCAAATTAGAAAAAGGGACACGACAGGGCTGTCCTCTTTCCCCCCTTCTTTTTAATATTGCCATAGAACCTATGGCAATATATCTCCGAAAAGAAATCTCAGGCATAAAACTAGGTTCGCAAGTCTGTGTTCTCTCATTATATGCCGACGATTTATTACTGTATTTCAAAAATACTAAAAGAAATATCCCAAAAGCGCTTGAAATACTAGAACAGTTTAGTCTAATCTCAGGCTATAAAGTGAATGCTCTTAAATCAGAGATACTATGGGTTCATAAACATAAGGAGAGCTTTAAGCAACATAATTTCAGAGAAGTGGAAAGTTTTAGATATTTAAGGATTCAATTGCATAGAGACCCTGAGTTATGGTATAAACTTAATTATACAGCTTTCTTTTCTAATATTATACATAGATTACATCGTTGGACTCTATTTCCACTTTCATTAACTGCCAAAATAATGCTTATTAAATCTATTCTCTTTCCTCATTTATTATATATAATGAATAATTTACCGTTATTTATTCTCAATAAAGATATTAAGTTCTTCAACCGAGCGTGTGCGGATCTTATCTGGAATAAAGGTAGACATATGCTTTCTATCAGAAAGCTCTCTCAATCCAAGGAATTTGGAGGCCTTGCATTCCCGGATATTAAGACATACAATATAGCTATACTTGCACGATTTGGAGTAGATTGGCTACTTTCCGACGATTATCTAACAAATAGTAAAGTGGAGGAGGAGCTTATAAAGCCTTTCTCCCTCATAGCGGCCTTACATTGTTCCCACATGCGACTTCCCGGAAAAATTAAAACACTGGTCAGTATTTATAACATTGTTAAAGCGTGGCAGCAACTCTGTTTCCGATTAAAGATCAACTTCCACGTATCTAGTTTTCTTCCTATTAGAGGTAACCCAGAGTTTCAGCCGGGACTCCAATATACAATATATAATAGTTGGGCTAGTAAGGGCCTAACCTCAATAGTACAATTATTAGATGATGGTTTTGGGGTGCACACTTTCGAGAATATTGCTATACAGTATAATCTTCCGAACAAATCTTTTTATGCATATCTACAGATTCGCCACTTTATACAGGAAAAGCTGCAGATGGGGCCCTGGCCAGGGAAATATGATAGAGTGGGTGACTACATTAATCTATATAGTCAGGGGAATCATTCAATCTCGTTATTATACAAAATACTGCTTGCAAAACAAGGCCAGTTAATTATGGAACAATGTTCAGCACACTGGGCTAAACACTTTGACGAAATGGGCGATGAAACGATCAGTAAAAGCATTAAATGGGTGAGCGACGCGCTCCTTCCCTTCTCCTGGAAGGAATCTCATCTAAAACTTCTTAATAACGCATATATTTCACCCAAAAGATTTGCTCGCTGGTCATTAGATCAGCAAGGACATTGCTATAAATGTCATTCAGCAAATTTATTTCACTGTTTTTGGTACTGTCCAAAAATAAACCACCTATGGTGCAAAGTAAATTACTGGTTAAATAAGAGTACACAGGAGCACTTTTCTTTTGACCTAAAAAATATTTTTTTTTATGGTATCAGATTCAGTATCCCATAACCTAAGTAATACTATTACTTTAATAGTCAGGAATCTAATCCTGAAAAATTGGAAAAATAATAAAAACCCCCCTTTTAGTTTATTCCTACAAGCGGTCAAAGCACAGATTATGTTTGAGCAATATAATGTCTGTAGCACATATGAGAAGCAAATACAACAATTTTTTAACAAATGGTTGAAAATAATAAAGACCTACCCACTCCCCACACAATATATACTCACCAAAGCATTTCACAGATCTGTATATTTTGAAGGTCTAATTTTACGTAACATATTCCCTGTATCATGGTACTAACAACCTCGTGCAGAGGGTGGAGGGGACGGGGGGAGGGGAACGACGGAGCAGAGAGTATATATATATATATTTTCCCTTTTTTTTTTTTTTCTTCTTTCTCTTTCTCTTCTTCTCTTTCTTTTTCTTTTTCTTCTGTATTCTAGGATTTATATACTGGAAAAGTATGTCAGCAAGATATTAAGAATTTGTAAATATACAGATGCTTGCTATATTTGTTAAGATATGTATAATTGTTTCTATCTATTGTTCATATCCTCTTTAAGCATGTATTTTGTTTTTTATTGCTGAATTTAAAATAAATGATTTAAAAAAAAAAAAAAGAGAGAATGACACTATAGGTAGTGATGTCCCGAACTGTTCGCCCGCGAACGGTTCACGGCAAACTCAGCTTGTTCGCGTTCGCAGCTGCGGGCGAACACATGCGATGTTTGATCCGCCCCCTATGTGTCATCATTGAGGAAACTTTGACCCTGTATGTCACAGCCTTCTGACACATTAGAGCCAATCAGCATCAGACACTCCCTCACAGACCCTCCCAGCTACTGGGCAGCAGCCATTTTAGACTCATAACGACCTTGCTTTCTTAGTGAGAGGACATTTTGTGTTGCTGCTGCTGACATTATAGGGTAATAGATAGCTAGGCTAGTGTATTTAGTGTCCACTACAGTCCTGAAGGACTCATCTCATCTCTGCTGCAAGGACAGCACCCCAAAAAGCCCTTTTTAGGGCTCTAACTTCAGCCTTTTTTTTTTATTTTTCTTAGTATTTTTATTAGCATTTGCCTGGCTTTCAGGCTGTTTGTGAGGCTCACAGCATATGCTGTGATTAGTGCCACCACTGATATCTGCCTAACAACATTAGTTTAAATTTAACCAATACAAATTTGAAATTATTTTGCTAGTGTAATTTATTTTCATTTTCTATCAGGCCTGTGTCACACAGCATATACTCTGGTTCATTGCTCTGTGCCAGCCACCAGTGGTCATATCTGCTTATAACATTATTTTAAATTTAAAAAAAAAAACTTTTAAATCATTTTGCTAGTGTAATCTAATTTCATTTTCTATCAGGCCTGTGTCTGTCAGGCTCACACAGCATATACTTCAGTTTTTTTCAGTCTTTTGGTTAATTGCTCTGTGCCAGCCACCACTCATATCTGCTTCACCTTATTTTAAATTTAAAAAAAAAACTTTTAAATTATTTTGTTAGGGTAATCTAATATCATTTTCTATCAGGCCTGTGTGTTTTGCTGACTTACAGAGCATACTGTGTTTAATTGCTGCCCTCCCTAGTCTATCAGCCACGACTCATATGTGTTTAACCTTTTTTTAAATTCCCCCCCAAAAAAACTTTAAATCATTTTGCTAGTGTAATCTAATTGTATTTTCTATCAGGCCTGTGTGTATATCTGACTTACAGAGCCTACTGTTTTTAATTGCTGCCCTTCCAAGGCTATCAGCCACGACTCAGCTTAACCTTTTTTTTTTTAAATTAAAAAAAAAATCTTTAAATCATTATGCTAGTGTAATCTAATTTTATTTTCTATCAGGCCTGTGTCTAACTGTCTGACTTACAGAGCATACTGTTGTTAATTGCTGCCCTACGTAGCAGCCAGCCAGTGCCACCACTCATATCTGCTTAACATTATTTTACCAGCCACGACTAATATCTGCTTTACATTATTTTAAGGTATCAGGTATTAAACTAATAAGAACAGTACTACCAAAATACAGCGAATTAATGTGCTATCAAGAGCCAAGGTTTTATTGTTGTATTTTGTTAGGATAATCATGATGGCCATGTAGACCACCCCCGAGAGGCCTGCAAGTAACAGGGATGAAAGTGCTAAGAATAGTACTACTTGAAACAACCGAGTTAGCCATGGGTCTTAGTCCAAGACCACCCCCGAGAGGCCTGGAAGTAACAGGGATGAAAGTGCTAAGAATAGTATTACTTTTTAAACAGATCTTGACGACTCACGTCACAAATTTAGTTTATTGCAAAATGGGTGGTTTCCGGTTTAGGGGTTAATAGTTTAATTTATTATATTTCGTTGTGTGGGGGGCTTTCGGTTTAAGGGTTAATGGTTCTATTATAGTGGCGGCGGTGTATGGCTTAACAACTTTATTACAGTTGGGGCAATGTGGGCGGATGGCAGATTGGGGTTAATAATATTTAAATAGTGTTTGCGATGCAGGAGGGTGGCGGTTTAGGGGTTTATAAATGAAATATAGTGGTGAAAATGTCGGGAGCGGCAGATTATGGGTTGATAAATTTATTATAGTGTTTGCGATGCGGGAGGGCCTAGGTTTAGGGGTTAATAGGTAGTTTATGGGTGTTAGTGTATTTTTAACACATTAGTTATGAGTTTTATGTTACAGCTTTGTAGAGTAAAACTCATAACTACTAACTTTAGATGGCGTTACGGATCTTGTCGTTTTAGGTTTTAACGCCTTTTTTTTTTAGCCAGAACGCAAAACTCGTAATACCAGCGCTATGGGAATCACATGAATGAACGTCATTTTTAAGAGTGCGGTACTGACGTTGCGTTACATACTAAAAGGCTTGCGGTACACCTATACCGACAAGACTCGTACTGGCTGCGTTAGGGAAAATGATGCGTTATGGGCCACAACGCTGCTATTGGACTCATAACGCACAACTCATAATCTAGCTGTTATACAGGTAACTTTTTCAGTTTCTTTTATGATTATTTAATTTTAGTCCAATAATTTTCCATCAACTGATACGGATTTTTTTATCTTAATTTTCTTCTTGTAACATGTAAATAGACTCGTTATTTAAAGGGACATGAAACACAACATGTTTCTTTCATGGTTCAGATAGGGCATACAATTTTAAACTTATATTATCTAATTTGCTTCATTCTCGTAGTATCCTTTGTTGAAAAGGATACCTAGGTAGGTTTAGGAGCTTGGAGCTAACTGCTGATTGGTGGCTGAACTTGTATGCCCATTTTCATTGGCTTACAAATGTCTTCAGGTAGCTCCCAGATGTGCATTGCTGCTTCTTCAATAAAAGGTACCAAAAGAATGAAGCAAATTTGATAACAGAAGTAAATTGATTGTTTAAAAATGTATAATCTATCTCTGAGGTTTCGTGTCCCTTTAAAATAAGCATTATTATCTTATATAGTTATTACTTAGGTGCCATGCTCCTTGTGTACTTCTGCCCCTGTGTCATATGATCAGTTAAAGGGACGTGATACACAAGCCTGTGTCATATGATCAGTTAAAGGGACGTGATACACACGCCTGTGTCATATGATCAGTTATAGGGACGTGATACACAAGCCTGTGTCATATGATCAGTTATAGGGACATGATACACAAGCCTGTGTCATATGATTAGTTAAAGGGACGTGATACACAATCCTGTGTCATATGATCAGTTAAAGGGACATGATACACATGCCTGTGTCATATGATCAGTTAAAGGGACGTGATACACACGCCTGTGTCATATGATCAGTTAAAGGGATGTGATACACACGCCTGTGTCATATGATCAGTTAAAGGGACATGATACACAAATGCTGAAGCACATGAACGTGATGCATATCTGTAAATAGCTGACTAGAAGATCTCTATGTATAAAAGGAAGATATTAGAGGCTACAAGTAGTCATCCTGTACCTCTAAAGAGAGAGATTCAAAAGCAAGACAGATTCAGAAATATAGACAGCAACTACAACAGCTCCACACAGAGATTGAGGATTTAGAAAGCTGACACAAATATAACAAAAGTAAAGCTAACTTAAAGCTACTCCAAACTAAAAGATCTGCTCTAGCTTCACTACTTCACACACAAGCTACTAGAGCCATTCATAAAATCCAGGCAAAATACTTTATATTCGTGAACAAGCCCGATAGATACATGGCACACAAAATTAGAGAAAGATGTAAGGCCTCTGCGATTCCGCTAATTGAGACACTTAACAACGCTACGACCTCACACCCACAAGAAATTGTAGACACTTTCGCAAGGTACTATGGAGAACTATATAATGGGGAAAAAGTTACACGTAATCAAGAAACGGAGACACTGTCTTCAAAATTCTGCTCCCAAACTCACTTACCAAATATAACTATAGAACAGAGGGAAACAATCAACGCCCCCATTTCCACATTAGAAATACTAGGAGCCATCAAAGATCTTAAAACGGGAAAAGCGGCAGGACCAGATGGCTTTCCTGCCGAATATTACAAATTATTTAAAAACTCACTAATCCCACACCTGGTGAAATTCTGTAGTCACATTATGGAGGGAGGAGATATTCCCCCAGATTTACTAGCTGCCAAGATAGTTGTAATCCCCAAGCCAGGAAGAGACCACAAAAAATGCCAGAATTACCGCCCAATATCTCTCATAAAGTAATCGCAAACCGACTTAAGCACATCATCCCCCAATTGGTTCATCCAGACCAGGTGGGATTTATCAAGGACAGGGAAGCCCCAGACAACATCCGAAAAGTTACTAACTTAATACAATTCTTAGGAGAGACACGAACGCCTTCTCTGCTCCTATCTTTGGATGCGGAGAAGGCGTTTGAGGGAGCATTCATAAAAGCCTTAAAAGTTATATACTCGCGTCCAGAAGCCCAGGTCTTATCAACAGGATATAAGTCGAAATCCTTCCCAATTCGTAACGGTACCAGACAGGGGTGCCCCCTATCCCCATTGCTCTTTGCACTATGTATAGAGCCACTAGCAGTTACGATTCGTTCACATTTAGATATATCAGGGGTTAAGATAAATGCATCAGAATACAAACTATCTCTCTTTGCTGATGATGTTTTATTGACCTTGACGAATCCATTAATATCTTTACCTAACCTCTATCAGACAATAAGGAAATTCTCAACCATTTCGGGATTTAAAATCAATCCAGACAAATGTGAAGCTTTGCCCATTGCGATACCCCAAAAGACTAAAACATTATTAGAAACGCAATTTAATTTTAAATGGATGAAACATACACTAAAATATTTGGGAATCCAGCTCCCAACCTGCTCCACTCAACTATATAAAGTAAATTACATTCCATTATTTAGGCAAATAAGACGGGACCTGACAAAATGGAAGAGCTTTAATTTCTCATGGCTAGGTAGAATAGCGGCAGTAAAAATGAATGCCATGCCACGAATACTATATTTATTCAGAACCCTCCCTATAAAAATAATAAAAACAGATTTAGAAACAATGCAAAAAGAAATCTCAGTATTCATTAGGGGAGATAAAACGAATAGGATAGCAAAATCCATCTTAACTAGACACAAGTCGCTTGGGGGCATTGGAGCACCAAACCTAATAGACTATTACAATGCAGCCAGACTAGCTCAGGACTCACTACTCCTGAAGAGGTCGAGGGAAATTATATGGCCCAAAGTGGAAGCGAAAATAGGGGGTTGGGATGAGGCAGATTTAATTATCTGGGACCCAGGGAGGGCACAGAAAGACGGAAAGACACCTAAACCTTACACTGCAAACCTCACTATAAAGACCTGGAAGACAGCAAAAATGAAATATAAACTCTTACAGCAGTATTCCCTATCAATACCAATCAGATACATGATGCCAGAAAAACTCTGGACTCAGCTTAAAAAATGGGAAAACAAAGGCTTGTACAGAGTAGCAGATTACTTAACAGGAAGAAACATACTGACGTTTAACCAACTGCAGACAAAGATTGACCCACTGAAACTACACTGGTATATGTATCTACAGATACACTCTGTCTTACAAACATACCTAAAACACCCTAGAGAAGAAACCACCACACCTATAGAAATCTTCTGTAAAACAGAAGAACGCAACAAACATACCATATCTCTACTATATGTGTCTATACAGGCCAACCACAACACATCCAAGACCTTGACTATGCTGGCATGGGAACAGGAACTACTTATTTGTGAAGACATAAAAGAATGGGAACCAATGTTTCAGAACGCGGAGAAAGGGCTGATTAGTGTAGATCTTAAGGAAAATGTTACTAAAACTATTCATCGGTGGTACTTAACCCCAACACGAACGGCCCATATGTACCCACAAGGCAGCAGGTTATGTTATAGAGGCTGTGGAGAAATAGGGACTTGTAGACACATGTGGTGGGACTGCAGAGAAGTGAAGGGGACATGGAACAGACTATCTATTTTCCTCAGTCAGATTCTAGATGAAAACATCAATTTCACGATCCAACAGGCTCTATTACATGAACATATCAGTAAATACCATAAACATATCAATACATTTATTAGGATTTTATGCACAATCACGAGGATATGCATAGCTAAATATTGGAAAACTGGAGCTCCAACTTGGATAGAGATATACAACAAAATCCAATATATATACACCATGTAAGAGATAGCGTCAAATACACTAGATAACAAGGAAACAACCCAAGCAGTGTGGTATTACTGGATAAGCAATGGTTCCTCAACCCCGTGAGATAACCGGAGATCAGAGATCTAAGTGGCCATCAAACTATAACCAAACTAAACACATTGATATACACATAATATAGACTAAGGAACAAAGTGTTGTCACTCCCCCCTTCCCCCCCTATCCCTGCAACCCCCTTTTTCAATTGTTAATTCTTAATGTTTTAACTCCAAGTTACCCAACCCTATGTTTATTAGATAATCTGTTTCCAGATATGGGAAATTTCTGGGTACATAAGATTACCCTTAGTTAAAAAAGTTTCAGCCAGATATATTTAAGTAGAGTAATATAGATATAAGAAGTGAGCAGAACCAGTAACTTGGAAGATGCAGTTTAATGACGAATGTTAGACACAGTTCATATAATGATAACCTGCTGTTGGATTTACGATAGAACTGCTCATGGGTGAACAACACCATAATGATATGATATTTATGTGACCAGTCAACGATACAGTATGTTTATGCCTATACAAACTAATTATCTGAAACTTATATGTCACTGTACACATGTAACACAGTATTTCTCAACTCAGAGGGCAACAGAAGAAAAGACAATTCATGTTATATTATTTTATTTATGTACTCTTGTTCTTCGAAAAATATAAAACAATAAAAATTATTTAAACATAAAGAGAGAGATTCCTTATGGATAATTCTTACGTTTAAAAATAGACATTTGTGTTTTTCTTCGTTCCAAATCGAAATTTGTCAAATTTGGAGCTTCGGATCGATTCGAATTTCCGAATTACCCTAGCAACGAAACTTAACGAATGCATTTGTAATGAATAAATCTGAATTAGTTTGGATTTATTCTTTACATTTGAACGGCCATGGACTAATCACAATTAGACTAGTATTGCACAGTATATTAGGCTATATAATTTTGCTAGCTCTGTGCAGGGCACATTATGTAGCTGGTACCTGTGAGGTTGGTACTTATGGTGATTCAGATCAGTTACACCTAATATACAGTGCATAATACTAGACTAATACACAGCACATGCCACCTAACACATACCGAACTTCTGAATCGAATCCGAACCGAATACATCCAAATTTATTTAAATCCAAATGAATCCGAAAGAAACCGAAACAAATTTTTCTGCGGCGCACAAGTCTATTTAAAAAGGAATTGCTCATTGAAAGAAAAGTTTGAAGCACATACAGAATCCATAAGTCATAAGTTCTAGAAAATGGTTACCAAGGCTTTACATACAGCAAGAAATAAAGCTAGAGATGTCCTGTTCTATTCATCTAGACTGGATAAGTCTGAATACAAAGTTAGATTTATTTCAACCTACAATAATCAATGGGAACACTTAAGATACGTTTGTAAAAAGAACCGGCATCTATTGATGATTATCCAGAAAATCTCCTAGTTTAAAAGACAAACCGTTAAGAAGTAAATATATGAAATGTCTTCCCCTAATGAT